>NC_081846.1:8283498-8394411 GCF_963259705.1 Myotis daubentonii | reverse complement strand
ATACACATACTATTCTGTAAACTGTTTCTTTCTTTTTTTTCCATAATCTTATAATGTTAACTGTTTTTTCACTTAAAAACTCACGGACATAGTTCCATGAGAGTACATGTAGATTTTATTTTGTTGTTAAATGATTCTTACACCTTACTGTTTTAATCTATTAATTGAATTATGGAAAAGGAGAAAGGTTTAAAAAATTGTACCACATAGAAATAACAAATGTTAATATTAAGCAAACAGAATTCTAAATAGTTCACATATATTCCCTATGTCGCCCTTAAATGATTGTGCTGTATAGTTTAGGTAACCAAAGCTATTTATGGGTAATTACTTTTGCCCCAGTCTTTTCTAGGAGTAAAATTCTGGATCAAATTTTAACACATACTGTCTGATTGCCTTTAAGAAAGATAATTTTTTTTTATCTCATGGTTGCCAGTCTACATTTTTCTAATTATCGACAAATATAAGCATCTTTTCATATATTTATAGATTATTTGTACTTTTTCTTTTGTGACTTGCCTGTTCATGTTCTTGTGTGTGTGTGTGTGTGTGTGTGTGTGTGTGTGTGTGTGTTCAGCATTTTTTCTTTTTTTGTTTGTTTGTTTGTTTTGGTTGATCTGTAAGAGATCTTCATATATTTAGGTAAATATCTCTTTGTCAAATGTTGTTTGTTGGCCCTTTAGGCTTGTTTATGGCACGTTTACCATAAAACAGTTTTAGCAATTTTATGTTCTCAAATGTTTTTCATCATTCCCTCCATGGCTTTTTGGCATTGGTCACACCATTCAATTCTTATTTTTAAAAATGTATCTTACATACATTTTTTAACACTTAAAATAAATAAATATAATTATTTTCATGATTTATTTTTATATATGGTTTGAGAAATATATGGTTCCTATATTTTCATATATGGCCAAACATTTTTTCACCAAATTCTACCATTTGTCTCCAAACAATTTACTGATCTGATACACCATTTTTTCACAAATCCCTGCGTATTTAGGGTGTGTTTCTAGATTGTCCTGTTTCAGCGAGCTCTCTCTCTATTCCCGTATTGGTGCCTCACGGAATTAACTGCTACAGCTTTACCATTTATTTTACTGAGTGAAAGGAGATTGTTTTACATCATTATTTTTCTTTTTCAGAAAACTTCTTATTTACCATGTATTTGTTTTCTATGTGAATTTTTGAATCAATTTATTAAGGAACCAAAAACATCTGTTGGCATTGTTCAGTCATCTTAAGAAGCTCACGGATTTGGCAATTTAGGCATTATTCTTATGGGTCAAATTCATATGAAATCTGGATACCATGTTTCAATGAAAGCCCAAGAATTCTGTAAGATTCTTGAGATGAAACTTATTCAACAAATATTTATATGTCTGGCATAGTATTTTCCTTAATTGTGAGTTTTCTACCATATATGAGTGTAAATAAGATTTGTGACATCAGCAAGGACAAGTTTGTGTTGGGGCTTATCATGTTGCCTCTGAAATTAGAGTACAATAATTCATAAAGTTCCTGTCATTCTGTGACTTATCATCTAACCATATTGGTTTTCATGCTTTGGGGGATTGTCTGACTCAGAGAACACCCACTAAATGAGCATAATGAATAGCTGTGAGAAGAATGCAGATAGGGTTCTGTTCTGTGTGCCTTTATATCTTAACCAATGGCGGGGGAGGGGGGGTGGAAGCTCAGACTGTTTGCTCAACATCCCAGTAGCAGTGGGGGCTCTGGGGGCGCCTGGGTCTCCACACAAGCCCCAGGATTCGGTTTATCAACTGTCAATAGACAGATGCCTGTTGTGCGTTTCCCATGAGCTGATTAAAGTTGTGGTCTCTTGTAATCCGGGGCATTCCATTATATGTGTTTCTGCTGGAATTTCCAGGCTGAATTACTGTAACTAATATGCCGCCAAGTCTGTGCTGCAGAATCCCTGACCTTTGGAATCTTCCTTTTGAGCAGAAAATTGGCATAAGACATTTCAGCACCATAAACGCTTTAATTTGTGTCTTAATCTTGATCCAGAATCCAGATGGTTCGATTTAATTGTGTCAGAAGCTCCTTGCCACCAGTATAGGTTTGGATTAAGGGGTTTTGGAGATTGTGGTGATAGAAGAAAATGAGAGATTAGATCCTTCTATTTGCAGTGGATTATTGGGGGCAGGAGGCAAAAATATGAAATGTGATATCCTTTGGCCTTTTCTAAAATAATTTATGCCCACAACTCAATTGGAGTACATAGGTTCGCTGGCCTCTCAAACCATGTAATTTGAGAATTTTTTTTAAAAAAATCTTTTATATGCAATTGAAGACCTTGATTTCTACTAAATAGACTGTTTGCATCCATGGCCCTTCAGTGTAGATTTGGGGGAGATTTTGAAGTAAAGCTTGAAATGAACCTGGCCAGTGTGGCTCAGTGGTTGAGCTTTGACCTATGAACCAAGAGGTCACGGTTTGATTCCTGGTCAGGGCTCATGCCCAGGTTGCGGGCTCGATCCCCAGTAGGGGGCGTGCAGGAGGCAGCCGATCAATGATTCTGTCTTATAGATGTTTTTACCTCTCTTGCCTTCCTTCTTCTCCCTCTAAAAAATCAATAAAAACATTTTTTTTAAAGGATGAAATGAGACAGCAGCAGAGGGTGGTAAGCTCACCATTTGGCGAGGACATTGTGGGTATAAACTTCAATTTCTACTATCTTTGCAAACTTTCGGTAAAGGGCCAGATAGTAAATTATTTCAGGTTTTGTGGATGACATATGGTCTCTATCGCGGCGGGTGCTTCTTTTGCTTGTTTGTCTTGTTTTTACAACTCTTCAAAGATGTAAAAACCATCCTCAGCTCACAGACTGTTCAAAAACAGGCCATGGGTTGGGGTTCACCCACTGGGCTTACTTTGCCAACCCCTCGATGGCATCCTGGGCAGATAACGTCGCAGGTAAATCATTAGACCGTGAGCTGCTGCTGCTGATCATGGCGATCATACCCCACGGTCTTATTCCGCTTTGTCGTTTATCCAGCGTATCCTTGAACATTGTCCCACTTGATCCTCAAAATAGCACTGATGGCAGATTTCATTATTCCCGTATTAGAGAAGGGAAAACAAGCTCAGAGTAGAGACTTGCCCAACACGACGCAGATGACAAGGGGGGAAAGCCAGGAACGGATGCATCTTGTGATTCAAGTTTGTTGCTCTTTCTGTTAAACTCAGATTGAATCAGAGAAAGCATCGGTAGGAAAAAAAATTCAGATTGAGAAAGCTGCTGGCTCACGAGCCACATGTCTGTCCTCAGGGACTCCCAGCTTTAACGCCAATAAAAACCCAAGCACATATATCCCCCACTTCTTCCACAGCGCAGCGGCCATAGCACTTAGCCGAAGTGCCACAGCAACTCGCAGCCGCTCAGGATGGGGGGAGATCTCTAGTTCACTCATAAATCCCACCTCCACTGATAAAAACGATGCGATCTGTGCTTTATTAATCCTTTAAAAGGCTGAGCAAGGACGCGACAGTTTAGTTCTCAGCGACAAGCTCCAAGATCCTGGAGTGGATTCCTTGGATGGAGGACGCCGGGAGAACAGCAACTGTTCATTTCATCAGCCTGCCAACAGGAGCATGAGCAATGAAATATAACAGAATTGTTTGGAAAGACACGTGAACTCAACTTGTGTGGCCCGGAGGCTAATCAGAGTCTACATCATAAAGAGTAGGCAAAGGTACATATGGGACTCATTCCTGCATTTTTATGGGTTAGAGACATGACTGCGTATCCCGTTACACAGCAGAATAACACTGGCCTGGGAGAGATAAGGTCCAAGAAACACAGGAACTTTATGGATTGTCTTGAGATATCTTTTTCACCAAACATCACAGGCTGCAATTGACCAGTGGTATTTCTTTCTCGATTTGGATTTTTATTCACTGTTTCCTGTGTTTAAAAGCGCATATCTTGAAGAAGCCTGCCACTCTGTTACACTTACTAGCTGAGTACTACCAGAACCCTGTGGCCACTTGTGGGTTCTGCAACTTGAAAATGTGGAAACGTTGGAGAAGTTTCAGAAAAGACTAGGAAAAACAAAAGTACTGGAAAAACAAAGCCTGAGAGGCGAGATTAAAGGGATTTATTTTTGCTAAGGTTTAAAAATACTTAGGAGTGACTGGTGCTGTGATTAGCGATCACATTACAGATTTTCATATAGAGCAGTGGTCCTCAACCTTCCTAATGCCGAGACTCTTTAATACAGTTCCTCATGTTGTGGTGACCCCCAATTTCATGGTTACAAATTGAACATAATGAAAGCACAGTGATTAATCACAAAAACAATATGTAATTATATATGTGTTTTTCCGATGGTCTTAGGCGACCCCTGTGAAAGGGTCGTTTGACCCCCAAAGAGGTCGCGACCCACAGGTTGAGAACCGCTGATATAGAGGATACAGGGCAATTATTTTCTCTTTCTCTTCAGGGCCAGGATGCAAGGACAGAATCTAGAACTTTGATCGCCAATTTGTGGATTCCAGACCTGGTGGGAAGGACAGGTAGGGATGTTGCCACTAAATTATTTAAAGGGATCCTCAAATTTATTTTATCAAGTACTAAATACAAAAAGGGTAATTTTCTTTTTCTGGTGTGAAATGTTTACCATTAAAAGTGAGCCTTTGTCTTTGAAAAGGTTAAGAATCGCTGATTTTGGCCCATGCACCAAGAGGTCACCAGTTCGATTCCCGGTCAGGGCACATGCACAGGTTGTGGTCTCATCAACGTTTCTATCTCTATCTCCTTCTCACTTCCCCTCTCAATAAAAATAGTTTTTAGAATTATTTTTTCAAGAGAACCATGGATTTTGAATATAAAATTGGGATGTGAGTGTGGTATAAACATGAATTTCCTAGCAATAAGAATTATCAACTGACAAGCATTAAAATGCATTTTGCTAGACCAGTTGAATAATTGAGACCATTCCTGTTTCAAGGTGACACAGGATTTGTTTGTTTATTCCATGTTATTCCCTGAGCATCATCCATATATCAATGCATTAAGCACTCTGTACGCCGGGAGCTCCACTAGGGACAGTCTCTGGAATGATGTCACTCAGTCCCTCAGTGGCTGGTAGAGCAATATGCTAACTCAGGCCCAGCCTGTGAGATCACTTCTATTCCTATAATTCTGTTACCTTTATCTTAAAAACAAGGATAACACTGTGAAAAGGAGAGGTGAATATTTGCTTGTGAGGTTTATTTCTGTATTTCACATAAAATGACAACCAATAATAACTAAAGGAGCCTCCTTTAGAAACCCCAACTCTCCTTCCCATCCGTGAACAGTAGGGAATATTCATTTTCCCTGCACAAATGTCACATGATGTTTCCTGTTGTCAGAAGTTGCCTCCTCCCGTCCCCTCTGGCTCTTCTCCAAGGTAAGGGTGAAGGCGGTTGTAGATTTTTAGTAGTAAATTGGCTTCATTCCATGAGATGATGATTTAATCTCCAATTACTCACTGAGCTTTCAATTCACTTAGAGGTTTTCATGATGATAAATTTTCTTTAAAGAACATCATAAATTTATGTCCTAATGGACTAACTATATAAAGTCTGCAATTACAATATAGATAAGAGATATTCATCTCCGCTATTTAAGGGCTGGACCCCAGTAATATAATCTATTTTGAAACTTATCCCTTTTCCATTTTCTTTTTGGTCCATTTAGCTCTATCTTTAATGCCTCAGGTGGTATAAGGAAGAAAGATTTGTCATCTCTTCTCCAGAAGTATTAGGGACAATGTTTTTCTCAGTAGCTCATTAACTGAAAATTCTTAGGACACCTTCTCATATACACTTAAATGTGCAGAAACATCTAGACTTCATTCCAAGTCTCTGTCTCGCAGTGGATAATGTTCAGGGAGCACTAGCATATGAGCCAGGCACTGTCTCAAACACTTTTTATGTATTCGCTCATTTAATCATTTAACAACTGTGAGATAGTCACTATTGCTACCCCCATGATACCGATGGGAAAACTGAGGCTCAGGTGGGTTAAGTAACCAGTCCAAAGTGACGCCGGTAAAGCCAGGGTTTAAGCCACATTCCCTTCAGTTTCTCCAGAAGGAAATGATTGGAGTTTTTCGAGGCATTCTAACTTGGACACAACACAAAAATATGAATCAATTTTAAAAAATTGTCTTTATTTCTAGAATGACTGATGTGGTATATTCAAAAATGAAGTAGTCTACAGCAGTGAAAAAAAATGAATGAACTACAGCTAACTCTATCAGCGTAGGCAAATGTTACAAACTTAAAACAAATGCATAATGATTCAATTTATAGAAAGTTCAAAAACATGCGAACCAAGCAGTAGAATGTCCAGGGACATGCCCACATGATAAAACTTGAGGGAGCCCTATATACAAAGTTCAGAATATCATGAGGATAGAGAAAGGGGATATAATTTGGGAAAGCTACTAGTACACAGGACACTCAAATATTGATATTGGGTACACAGGTTTTTTGTTTATCGATATTTTAGCCATTCATAGATGTTATATATTTATATGTTTCATAATTATATATTGTAAGTAAATTGCATTGTACAAATGCAAGGAAACACTTTAATACAAAGTAGGTGGCAGCAAGCTTTCAATCTAGTATCCCGTAACTAACAATATCTTTGAATTTCTATACACTCTAATGACGTTTAGCCATTGTTAAGACTTGGAAAATCTTTTAAATTGTAAAAGGATAAATTATGCTTACTATATCATAATGGGGGCACACTTTCTGGAATTCACATTCTTTGAAAGTTGTTTACAAGTATAAGAAAAATCGGGTGACTATTAACAGACCTATGTGAATCTCCACCTCTCATCATTCCTCAGGGTGACTGGACACAGCGTTTATTGGGTGACATTCGAATGTCTGCCATCTTTCCCAAGATGAGCAACGTTGTGTGATTCTTTGTGACACTTATTCTGAATCATGGCAGAGCTCATTATTTTTCATTTAAATATTTTTCATTTATTGATTTCAGAGGGAGAAGGGAGAGATAGAAACATCAATGTTGAGGGAAAATCATTGATTGGCTGCCTCTTGCATGCCCCCCTACTAGGGATCAAGCCCACAACCCGGCATGTGCCCTGACCAGGAATCAAACCATGACCTCCTGGTTCATAGGTTGATGCTCAACCACTGAGCCACACCAGCCCAGCTAGCACTATTTTAACTAATAGGTTAGGGAGCATAGTAACTGACTGTGATGGTATTTTCTTTTGGAAAAATAATTGGAATATATATACTATTCCTACTTTTTTGTCTACTATCTGTGAAAGGGGCAGTCCCTAAAGAGTTTCCAGGGCTCTGATACACACCATTGTCAAACAGGATCCCATCATTTGAGATGTCCGGCCTCATAAAATAATAACCAAGTAGCACTTCACCCAAATTAAGAACTTCTGTTTTAAAGATACTGTTAAAAGAATGAAAAGAAAAACCCTAGACTGAGAGAAAATACTTGCAAAGTATACATTTGCTAAAGGGCTTGTATCCAGACTATGTAATAAGGAACTATCTCAAAACTCAATAATAAGAACACAAGCAACCCTTTTTTTAAAAAATGGTAAAAGTATTCAACAGCCACTTCACCAAAGAAAATATATGGATGTCAAATAATCACATGAAAAGCTGCTCAACATCTTAGCCATTAGGGAAATGCACATTAAAATCGGAATAAGGTATTGCTATACACAATTTAGACATATAGATGTTGCTATACGTCTAAAATGTAAAAGACTGACCATACCAAGGGCTGGTGAGGATGAGGAGCAACGTGAACTCTCATAGACTGAGGTGGGAATGTAAGATGGTATCGCCACATTGAAAAGCAGTTTGCCCGTTTCTTAAAAATTTAAACACCCTCCTACCATATAAATCAACTATGACATTTCTAAGTATTTGCCCCTAAAGGAAAGAAAGGATATATCCGTACAATGATTTGCACATGAATGTCTGTAGCAGCTTTAGTTGTAATAGCCCCAAACTGGAAACAATCCAAATGTCCATCAATAGGTGAATGAACACACAAATTATAATATATTCATACAATGAAGCAGCTAAAAAGGAATAAGCTATTGACACATGACATGCAACAACACGAATGCATCTCAGAATAACTATGCTGAATGAATGAAGCCAGAAAGAGTATATACCGCATGGTTCCACTTAAGTAAAGCTGTAGGAAATGCAAGCTAATCTGTAATGACAGCTGATAAATTGTTACCTGGGGCAGAGAGCAGGAAAGGGTGTGAGGGAGGGATTATAAAGGAAAGGCATAAGAAGAGTGTAGGGGGTATGACTATGTCCACTATCTTGTGACTATGGTAATGATTTCGCTAGTGAGTATTTATATATCATATCTATTCAAATATATCTCAAAACTTACAGAAGTGTGCAATTAAATATATGCAGTTGATGGGATGTCAATTATATAGCAATAAAACTGCTGAAAAAAAATTTGTAGTTTCTATGACTCTGTGCCCTTAATCATGTGAGTTAACCAAAGTCTGCAACTATGTTTAAAAAAATATATTTTTTTTTCCATTGATTTCAGAGAGGAAGTTTGAGAGAGAAAGATAGAAACATCAGTGATGAGAGAGAATCATTGATCGGCTGCCTCCCACACACCCCACACTGGGGATTGAGTCTGCAATCTGGCATGTGCCCTGACCAGGAATCAAACCGTGCCTTCCTGGTTCATAGGTCGATGCTCAACCATTGAGCCACACCGGTTGGGCTGCAACTATGTTTATCCTGTTCACATTTTCATCCCAATGACACTAACCATAATTGGGAAATTGAAAATTAATTAACTGCATTATGAATTATTTTTAAGTACAGAATGCAAAAGCAATTACTCACTTAAATTATGCCCTCTAAAAACAACTATGAGATGACATACAGTAGCAGCAGACTGTAAAAATCAAATGGGAATAGCATTCTGTGGAACTCAAACTGGAATACAAAATGAAAATGGTGTACCTGGCCACACACAAATGGACTCCGCAGCCCTGTATGAAATTCCAAAGAGGCTTTTCTCTTGTGCAGTTCTAACCCTATGATGAAAAATATCTTTTCCTAAAGTGTATAATTACCCTCTGTCACTCTTAAATCTCCTCTGATGTCTGAGCTCGCTTAATAATGGTGAACAGATGAGCAGAAATTAAAAATAAAGGCCCTCTACCAATTTAGCACCCCGCACATAATGTACCTATAATGATGGTTTGATTGCCAGTGCCCATTATTTTGTTGCTGCTTCTTTTTTCTATTACTGCGCCCGAGCCCTGGGTTTCAGAAAGAATGCAGCCTCCTGTTCCATAAAACCAGAGCAATTTGTGTGAACACCCGCGTTAGCCTGTATTAGAGAGATGCTCAGAACAAAACAGACACCATAATGGAACGCCACGTGGACCATTTAACATCCGTGGCGCTCTGCACTTCCATATCATATTACATTTTGGTTAATTTCTTTTCAAAAAAGAAAAAGTGAGAAGCATGGATTTTTTTCCCCCAGGAGAATAGGGAAGAAAATTGGAGTATTTATGGATATTAAAACGAATAAGAAAAATATATTGAAATGAGGCGAGCAAGTCCCCTACCACAGGTTATATGGAGCAATGAACAAAAACAAAAAAAGATACTAGAGGTAAAAACCAAAAGAGATATAGTACAGCTTTGGCATAGAGGAAACACTGTTAAATGTTTTCTTCTTCTTCTTTTTTTTAATCTGAGAAACCCTTCCTTTAAAACTGTTACCTTTAATTACACGTCTCCAATCACATGTGATGTCTTATTCATGCTTATACCTTTCTCCCAGGTCCCTACACAGTCGTAATAGCAGCTGATAATCACTTAGGAGAGCAGCCTCCACAGATAACTAATTAGTGTAGCAAAAAATGATAAGCTGGGTTTTTTATAAACAGTTGAGATGGCCTCCCTCACTTTTGAAAAGCTGACATCCTTAAACAGCAGCGCCTGGTCCCGTGGGAGGGCGTCCCCCTCGAGAGGCTGTGCGGCCAGCTGACGTGCGGGAAGAAGACTGTCGCAGTAGCTTGCCTGGGGGTGTGGACAAGGGCGTGAGGGGCCAGGGACACACATGATTAACACTCAGCATATTCGAGTCCTGGGAGAAGGTCTGTTGTGTAAACCCCACTCTCCCCAGCACACAGCGTCGCAGTGCAGAGCCGGGGGCTCAGCTGGCACGGCTCGGGCCTGCCAGGCCCCGGTGGTAAACAGCTCCCGGGAACACCAGGCCCCGATCTAGCGCCTGCAAAAGATCTCCACTTCCCCGGTCCTATGAAGCTGCCCCGGAGAATTGTGGACGGTGTCCAGTTACCTTACAAACATCCCGTCCAGGCCCTCCTTGTCCATGGACAAGCAGACTGTATGGATCATTTGTCTTTCCGTGTGAGCTTGTCCCCGCCCCGCACCACCTGTACAAGCAACCCCAGCCCTCAGTGCGAATATCTTCCATCCTCAGGACCTTCTCCTCAATCACTTCCTTCATTTTGTAGTGAGTTTTGCTCCATTTTCCCCTTTAGATGTTCTGGGGCTCGGGTAGGAATTGGAATCAATTTTTTTTTTTTTTTTTTTTTGGCTATTTGTGGAGACCGGTTCTGTGTGGGGCCCTTGAGCTTGTCAGGGTGTGAGGCGATTTGGCGGAAATGGAAGCCCTTTAGCCCTCCCGGCCCCTGGTCACATGGGACGGGGAGGCAGCCAGACAGCACTATTTTACCCAGATCAGCGCCTCTGTGCCCTGCGTCCCGCAGAAAGCCGGCCCCAGACTTCCGCACGAAACAAGGGCGCATAGACTGGCGCTGGTGGGGGGCTGAGGAGGGTGTTTATCTGGGGGGCCTAGCACAGGGGCAACCCTGTCTCGATGGCTCTGGAGAGACCACCTTTGGACGGCGGCGTGCTGCTGCGGTCTCCCTCGGACAGGTCCCGTGTTAGCGAGCTGGAGGCCGTGCAGAGGAAACCACGGAAAGGAAGGCGCGCAGGGGGAGGGCCTGGGCTCCCCAGCCCAGAGGGGACCGTCCTCGGCTGAGTAACCACCAGCGGGGCATGCAGGCCCCCGGCAAGGATCCGCTGAGCATCACTTCTGAGGGGCCCATTCTTGCCCAAGGGAAAGCAATGCAGGCCGGATGCAACCCATCAGCGCCACCTTCCCAACCTTCGCCATGGGCTTGCACATCTGTCACAAGCAAACAGTCACGGAGCCTTCCGGGGGGCTGGACGTCAACCTCTTGAGGCCAAACTGGACCCGGTCCCATAGGAATAGCCGCTCGGTGGCCGGGAGGCAGGGCTGTGTTGCTGGATCACATCTTTTCCCCCTTCTTTGGTCTTCATTGACCCAGCAAAGATCAAGGAGGGAGCGGTAACCTGTTTTTCAGGTGCTGGGAGACAGGGACATGGCAGGCTGTTGTCACCGCTCTGTCTCTCCAGCCCAGGAGGGAGCCGGCCTACATAGAAGGAAGGATGGTCGAGCTGACCTAATAAATATTTTCCATCCCTAACCTCAGTAATTATTTTCATGTGTCACAGCTCAGCAAGGAATGATGAAAAATAACATTTCCCTGATTAGACGAGACCCGCGGATCACAGGGAAGAGCGTCTGAAACTGTCCTCTGGGGTCCCCGCCCACACTCTCCAGCCAGCCAGGTCCCCACCACACCTCCACCTGAGTCCAGACCGTAAGTGAATGTGTTTCTCCCCTGATGACACTGCCTCTGTCCTTTCCTGCCCACCCCACCCCCTCTCACACGTCTGTTCTGGAGTTTCTCTCTGTTCCTTTCTCCCTCCAAGATTTGAAAACATACCTATTTCAATGTGAGAATCTCAGATATATAATGCCGCTTGCAGCCACAAGACTTCTCTGTGGGGTGGGAAATGTGGTTAAATGAGTGGTAGGAAAATGCCATTGGAAAACTGTGATTTGCTATACACTCTATTGAGTCCTAGTGGGAAGTCAACCCCCCTTGCTATTTTGGAAAATTCTCGGAAATGATAGGGGAAAAAAAAAATTCAGCAACATATTTTCCATCCGAATAACTTTTCTAGATTGTTCCAAGGTAAGAAGAGAGGGTCAGGGGCAAGGGGTCTAATGAGAAGGGGCTTGCCCTCTCCCCATGCAGGGGCAGGGGAAATGCCATCTCTAAACAACTATATCAATTTAGAGAAGCTTTTGGCCCAGTGAAGGGCATGGCTATGGCTAGCTTACTGAAGAAAGCCTCACATAAACGGACTGCATTTAATTTCAGTTCAGACCTCCACATTAGAATTCAGTTAGCAAGCCCGGCTGGTGTGGCTCAGTGGTTGAGCGTTGACCTGTGAACCAGGAGGTCACAGTCCGATTCCCGGTCAGGGCACAAGCCCAAGTTGCAGGCTCGATCCCCGTGTGGGGTGTGTAGAGGCAGCCGATAAATGATTCTCTCTCATCATTGATGTTTTTATCTCTCCCTTCCTCTCTGAAATCAATAAAAATTATTTTTTAAAGAAGAATTCAGTTAGCAAAGGCTCCCTGATTACCCCAGTTTATTAGGAGTTGGGTGCGGTAGGCAATCAAAAAGCCAAATGCTGCCTGTGGCCACTCAAGAACATAACCCCCCTCAAAATAGCTGACTTAGGGTCTTTAGGTTGTGGCCTCCACCTCAGTTCTTGGTTTAACCCTTCCCACTTCTATTGGGATCAAAAATAAACTCTCTTGAGGGGGTAATTGCTTAAGGAGACCCAGGATATAGTCTAACAGAAAAGAAAACTTTTTTCTAAAAGTTTGTTCTGGTGTAGTTTTCCACTAGACTGTCCAAGCATCTGTCTGAGGAAGAAGCAGGCTTCACCTCTGGAAACTTCAGAGGCTGTGAACTGCCCGTGGTCCAGTCCGGGCAGATGGCACGTTGGGTGGTTGCGTGTGTTGGTTCTGAGATGAACATGCTTATGTGAAAGCCAAAAGAACTCTTCGGGACCCTCGAGTGCAGCGGTTCTCAACCTGTGGGTCTCGACCCCTGAAAATCCATCCTGCAGATCAGGTATTTACATGACGATTCATAACAGTAGCAACATTACAGTGATGAAGTAGCAACAAAAATAATTTTATGGTTGGGGGCTCACCACAACGTGAGGAACTTCTTTATTAAAGGGTCACGGCATTAGGAAGGTTAGAGTCTCGTGACTCCCCGCCTTTCAGAGAAAGAAAATGAGGTCAAGAGAGGATCATCGATTTGTCCCAATGCTCCGAGAGGAACTCGGGTCTTCTGCCCTTGCTTTTGACCTTCATCCTCAGACAAGTGGCAGAACCAGCACAGCCTCTGTCCAACCCGTAGTCTACTTTTGCCGTCTTGGTACCAGAGGCTGTTTTGTCTCCTTGGGTAGATTTTATTGAAATATAGCATAGACGCACCTAAAAGTGCACAAATTGTAAGCATACACTCCATGCCTCTTCACAGAGGGGTTACAGCCATACAACCAGACACCCAGGTCAAGAAACAAATTGTTACCAAGCCCTCTTCCATGCTGTGCCTTTTCCCAATCACTCTCCCACTATGTGTAGCCGCCGTTCTGACTTCCAACGCCGTAAGTCAGTTCGTCTGGCTTTGATCTTTAGATAAGATGGATCACATCGTGGATGCTCTTCGGTGTCTGACTCCTTTCACACAAAGTTATGTTCATGGCATTCACCTACTGTGTTGTGTGTAGCAGTACATTTTTTGGCATCTGGTATTTCATTGTGTGAATACTGCCATTCATCGGTCCCACTGTTGGTGGACATCTGAGACCCTTGCAGTTTTTATCTATTACGCATAAAGGGAAAAGCATTTTTGTCCATGTTTTTGGCGGGCCTATGTGCGCCTTGCTGTTGCAGCGGAATTGCTGAGTCACAGGGTGTGTGCCGCTTAGCTTTAGTGGAAACCACCCCATGATTTTCTGAAGTGTTTGTACCAATTTTCATCCCCACCACCAGCATCTGAGTGCTCCAGTGGCTCTGCCTCTTGACAACCCTTGCCACTAATAATGCCTTTCTTCTTAAGAAATGAATGTAGTTGCTTTTCTTCCATGTGTAGAAGAGTTGGGGGAGAGGAAAGAAGAGGGGTTTTGTCCCAATTCCTTTTATATTTATAGCTGGTCGCGAGACTCCGTAGGCCCCACTCCCTACGGATTCCCCATTTGCCCCGCGACGCCAGCCTTCGGTAGATGACTATAGTAGTAGAATTAGGGTCCGGAGAAGGCAGCCTCTGGAAGGCTCCCTGGCACATACTTAGCTAAAATGTTGCCGTTGGAGATGACTTTTATTGCCTCCCAAGCTCTTGGGCTCTTCAGGTGTGCTCTGTTGAGAAACAAAGAGTGACTGTCAGCTAACCCCATCATGGACAGTTCCAGGATGCCTTGACGGGCGAGCACTTGGCCTGGATTCCAAAGAGAGATGCAGGAGGGATACGAGGAGCAGGGATGAGGAAGAACGCATCCTCTCACTCTTGGGCCAAGTGCCACTCTGGAGCTTCAACGTTTACAGCTTATTTTTTTCCGAGAATGTTTACTTGGCCTGTAGAGGTATGATAAAACCGGAAAGAAGATAAACTGCGAGGGAACTTAACCTTGATATTGATATTTAACACCCAGAGTAGATTTCCTTGAAAACAAAATCTTTACAAGCTACTAGGTTGTACCCCAAACAGAAACCAGTCAGCCCAGTGTTTTTATGCTATGCTGGTGAACTACATCTCTGGAGCCCAAGAAAACCAGTAATATTTTGGGCCAGCACTCTATACAAATTTAACTTATATCTCCAATATCGAGGATAGATATAAACTCAACTAGCTTATCTTTAATAATATAAAATTATTTATTGGGACCTCCTGCTGTGTCAGCATTCGTTGTAAAATTATCTCCTTATATGTATGACCTCATGGGTCCTGTAGTCTCCCCCTGGGAGAGTGTGCTGTCCCCATTTTATGCGGGAAACTGCTGTGCAGAGAAGTTCAAGGCCTTGCCCATCTATACGTGGCAGAACAGGGATTCAAGATACAATCTGTCAGGCTTCAGCTCTCTGGTATCAACCGCTACCCTTTACTGGCTTCTGTAGAGAACTAGGGCAGGACTTGGAGCGGGGAAGACCTTGATGTTGTAATATGAGCCCTTTTTACCCTACCTCTCTGTCTCTACCCCTAGAGATATCTCTCTCTCTCTCTCTCTCTCTCTCTCTCTCTCTCTCTCTCTCTCTCTCTCTCCCTCTCTCTCTCTCTCTCCCCCCCCACGTACCTAGTTACTTGCCATGGGAGGTATGCCGAGTGCATGTGCTCCTTTTGGTAAATGATAAATCTCCGATGGGGGAGGCCTCACAAATCCCTCTCGGTGTGAGCAGACTCTGCCGCAGCACCATCTGCCAGCCGCTACAGGCAGCCCTTCTTAATTAGGAATGTGGAAACGTCGGAAATGCAGGCCAACTTGTAGCCTTACAGAGAAAACTAGCGTATGGAACCCTTCGAGGAGGAAACCGAGAGCTGGGCCCAGATTTTCAGGGATAATACACGACACGCCGAGTTCAGGAGAAAGGGGGCCTGTGCCCTGTCCTAGGGAGGCCTCCCCGCTCCCTCCGGGGTGCCTCCGTGGGCACAGCGCCAGGGGCCAGGGGCACTGGGAAAAGATTTCCGTTGTGTCCATGTGTTTCTAGCACGTTTCTTTCCTTACATATGTGTGGAGGTGGTTTTCTTAAGAGTTTAGTCAAGCCCTAACCGGTTTGGCTCAGTGGATAGAGCGTCGGCCTGCGGACTGAAGGGTCCCAGGTTCGATTCTGGTCAAAGGGCATGTACCTTGGTTGCGGGCACATCCCCAGTAGGAGGTGTGTAGGGGGCAGCTGATCGATGTTTCTCTCTCATCGATGTTTCTAACTCTCTATCCCTCTCCCTTCCTCTCTGTAAAATATCAATATAATATATTTTTTTAAAAAGAGTTTAGTCAAAATTAAGATCCTTCTTGTTGCGGTGCTAGTACTGGCAGATACTGGACGTTTCTCCAGCTCTCCCACCAAACCTGCCTGTCCCAGAATGCACCTCACCCCCAAGAAAGTTTTACTTTAGGCTGGAGGCGGATTCTTCTTAAAATGGTAGAAATCAATATTGCTTATGCCTACAGTGTGTGTTTATGATGTCTTAGTTTGGCATCCATGCTGGAGAGAAGACATCATTTTCAATCATTACAAGAGAATGTTTCTTGAATGTAGTGTATTCTCTATAGCCAAATGGAGAATTTTTCCATTGTGTTCAAAAGTCGTCAATATATTCAGGCCTTCTTAAAGAGAAAATAATATGATTTGTTACAATGATAGATGTACTGTTTCAGCTTTTAATACTTCTCAACGGTAAACTCTTTGGTTGTTGTTCCTAAAATTTAGGCATCTTTGATTAATTTAAGGAGTAATGTTATCTTTTATCATAACTATCTTATAGCTGAAGTGTCTACTTTTTTAAGTTTTATAACATGATTTGATAGTAAATGTTACTCAGTCTAAAACAATGTCTTGGAATTTAAAGGTAGGTCTCTGCACAGCAGGATAATAACTAGAGGAGGAAATGCATGGTCAGTTTTACCTTCGTGAAATTATGTAAAATCTCTACCCCAGACAAAATTCTGTGAAAGAAAATCTGACAAGACCTAAACATCTCAGCACTGCCACATGCATCATTGCTTAATGCAAGCTATAGTCATTCGTGTCTCTTTAGCTAAAATCACCGAGGAGCTAGAAGAAATAAGTTGAACAAAGATAATTCCACTTTGTCATGAACAGTGTCACAAACATACTCACATGCTCCCTCCAAGACAGGCGCAGGACCAGGAAGAATGAGGACACGCTTCTACCAGATGGAGTACAGGCAGCAGGCAGTTTAACCAGCCAGAATGTTCAGATAGAATTGCGTTGGTTTTTTTTATTTCCGCATGCCACAGACACCAGAACCAGTGCCGCATCCCAATCTTAAAGGATTCAATATCACACTAGAAATAAACCACAGTAAAAGAAAGTTCCTACAATGGCATATCTCCTTAAATTTGAGTCAGGGCTGACACTTTTGTTTTTACAAAAAGTGCTATATTCTACATACGGATCAACCTTTGGCCCTAACTGCTTCTGATAGCAGTGTTATAAATCACTGATTTGTCAGGCTTTGCTGGGAAACAGGTTAAGTCCCAAGGACAGCCTGGTCACCAGCATTGTACCTGCACGTGCCAATTCAATTTCCTTGTTATCAAAATCTGGCTTTTTAAGAAATTACTTCATAGCTTCACGCGATAGCAACATAAAAAATTTGGCACGCAAATACATCATAAACCCTAATTCACATGTCCTTCACAACAGAGATGCTGGGGAAAACATCACACAGTTCACACCATAAATGCCAAGTTTTTCACATGTGTTTCTGGGTTGCCGGCCCAAATTATAAATTGTTTATAAGAATAGCATCGAATTCTTGCATACCTTGTCAAAAATCGGTCTTAGTATAACTCCTACCTTTCCCTGCTTCGTCCTTTTTATCTCAGTCATCACTAACCCCTGTCATTTCTACCACCTACATGTCCGTTCTGAAATCGTTCCCTTCCATTTCCGTTGCCTCTGCTTTATCGCCAGCCTTTGTAACACTATCCAAGCCTGTCTTCCATACCCCTTCCTTATATGCCTCCTCTAAGCTACCACTCACTATTCCACACCCCAAGACTGGGTGTGTTAAACTCCTCTAACTACCCCTGGCCAAGCAGTAATGCTCACACGCTCCCCTTCAATTTTCTAAACACAAACTCTTAGTACCCGGTAGAAGAGTCTAGAGGGAGAGACATTACAACTAAAATACTGAAATACTGCAGGACTTCACTAAATGAGAGAACGTCCTGGAATCAAGAGGGAGATGGGAGATGTGTGTCTGTTTCCCCTTCAACAGGGAGTTTCTCCGTGCCTTTCATGGGGCGGAAATCTCACCACACTGAACAGGGTGCCAGTGTTTCAGCATCTGTACACATGAATTCAAGATGGAAGGCACATTTTTCATCTGTACTCTACAGGAGAAGCACCCGCTCCATGAAGCTGGGGAGAAAGCCTGTCTAGAATGAAGTTATTGCCCAGCCTGAGTGGCTCAGTGGTTGAGCATCGACCTACGGACCTATGAACCAGAAGGTCACGGTTCGATTCCCGGGCAGGGCACGTGCTTGGGTTTCGGGCTCAATCCCAGTGTGGGGTGTGTAGGAGGCAGCCCATCAATGATTCTCTCTCATCTTGATGTTTCTATCTCTCTCTCCCTCTCCCTTCCTCTCTGAAATCAATAAAAATATTTTTAAAAGATAGAATGAAGTTATTGAGGGGTGACATGTGACACCTTCATAAAGACATCAAGGGTGACATTTTTGAGATTTTTGCCATGTCTCTGCCTCCCAGCCTCACCCACTGTGACTTGCGGGGAGATGGAGACACGAGTGCATGCCTCCGCTCCCTCCGCGTGTGAGCCCCTCCCCTCTAGCACCCACTGTCTGGCCTCTGGGAACTATTTGTAGTGGCCCAGGTGCGTGAGCTTCCTATGTTTCTCTTTGAATCAATGCAAGTCCTGCCATGAAGTAGATGTTTAATGAACATGGGAAAGTGTAGAGAAGATCAACTTTAGCTCTATTGCTATGTCTATAATTTTTATTTAGCATTATGATCATTATATGTATGTGCAATTGGTTCTAAAAAAAATCACTCATTTGGCACCAAAGCATGACTAATATAATTTGGGGGAAACGCCCCTAATTCCGCCAAGTACCATGTGGAAGCCTCCTGGGCCCAGCATTCCTGACTAGTCGGACAGACAGCTGTTGGCCCAATCAAAGAGGTACCCATTCTGGAGGCCTGCGGGGTCCCTTCCCAGGTACCGATGGGAGTCCCTGGACTCTGCTTTGCAGTGAAGATTGCTGCTGCGACACTTACATGAGTAGAATCATCTCCATTTCAGAGACCTAAGTGCAAACAAACAATCTGTCTGTCTACATCACATTCCTTCAAAGTCAGACGAGTTTATTTAAAGCCTGGTCGCCCTGGGAGGGGTATGAGGGTTGGCCAACCACAGAGCCCAGCGGCCTGGCTAACTTCCCCCCAAGTCCATGTCAAGGTTTGTTGGGGCGGGGTCATGTTTCCTACAAAATAACCCAGACAGAGGATTAAACACATTTCCATGCAACTGTGGCAGATTTGGGCTTTCTTTTTACCCTGCCGTCCTTAAATTACAAGACCTCTTTTGATGTGGCGTATGCCCATTGTGTATTCTTAACTGCTCATTTAGATACATTTGGGACTCGCAGAGCCTTTTTTTTTTTCACTGTAGTTGCCAATAAATATGTCTTTGGGGAGCATTGGATAAACTGTACTTTTATATTCCTGGTTTGGGGAGCCTAATAAGGTTTTTAAAATGTGTAACCTAATAACAGGCCATGTCTACCACTGCATCCTAGCAAAGGATTTTTGTTCTCCCTAAGAGGAAAGATGCAAGGTTTTTAGTCTAAAAATGACCTGCTATCATTTTCCATCTGGGAATTCTTACTACCTTTGTTGTCTGGTATCTCCCTATTGTCTCTGAAAATTAAATGTATGGACAGGCCATATTGAATGGGAGCATGAGGTTCCTGGTGAACATACTTTCCTTTTTCACTAAATGCTTAATCCTAACACACCACACCCTTGTCCCTTCTGTCTCTGACTTACAGGTACGGTATTGTATTTTCTCTTTTAAAAAAAAGTATATTTTTTTATTGAGTTCAGAGAGGAAGGAGAGGGAAAGAGAGCTAGAAACATCAATGATGAGAGAAAATCATTGATCGGCTGCCTCCTGCATGCCCCACCCTGGGGATTGAGCCCACAACCTGGGCATGTGCCCTTGACTAGGAATCAAACCATGAACTCCTGGTTCATAGGGCGATGCCCAACCACTGAGCCACTCCAGCCAGGCCAGTAGTGTATTTTCCAGTTGACATCTAAGGCATTTGTAATACTCCTGCCGTCATAGTGATCCTGTAAATGTCTTATCATGAGGGGATGGGAAGCAAGAAGAGCCGGAAAGGATAAGGAAGCTGCCAAGGCAATGCATGGGGCACAGCGCCTTAGGACAGGGGCCTGGCCTGGCCTGGAGGTTAGGGAAGGACTGAGCTCACGGGAGCCAGGAACCCAATAAACCCAAGCCAGGGGGCCGGACCTCCCTGGCTTTAGATTAGGATCCTCGTGCCCTGAGACCCTACATCTTAGTCGTGTTTGCATCCATAGAGACCATTAGAGAACACACACAAATGGGCAGGGGTGGTTGATGCTTCATGCTGGCCAGCGACCAAGGTCTCACCAGCTTTGGAGTTCAAAATCCTGACCTCGGAGTTCATTGCCTAGCGCTTCCTGTTCCTCATTCACTTGGGTTCCTACTGCTGCGGAGGCCATTGGCTCAGCGGTGACACATGACTTGGCCTACTTTAGCCTCTGGAGCCCTGTGTGAGGGCAGAGGGGGCATTGGGATTGTGGTTGGGCTTCCCTGCCAAGCATAGCATTGTGTGTTGCCCTGACCCTTTTCTGGAGTTCATGAGGGCCTAACTGAGTAATCCTATTAGTGGTGTATTTTAGGAGAAAATGTAGTACAGGGAAGAACAAAGACTGCGCCGTAGTCATGTAGAGTGAACTTCATATTATAATAATGTATCATCAGTCATCATGCAAAAATGGTATATCTTATTGTCTTGGAAAACAAATTACTTGGAAGCTTTATTCTTTTCAATTTTTGCTATATGGAATTTTCTACTTCATGCATTTTAGTCATCCTTTGGATCTGGTTAAATTTGAGCTGTCTTATTAAAGAAAGACTATTGTCTTTTTTAAAAAAAACTGATTTGTGCTGTCTTTGATGACATTTCATAGGAATGATAGTAATAGGTGGGAAGATCTTCTTTCAGATCCTGCTCCATGCAGCTCCTCAGTAAGATTAAATTTCTGTTGATAACTTTAGGAAAAGATGTTGTTCTTTGTTCAAAACCCTCCCGCATTTTCAGACAAGTTATATATAAATATTAGAATAGGTAGAGATTTTCAGAAAAATAAAACAGGGGAATGTATGGGTTTATGGAGGCAGGAGAAATATAGTTTCTTAATTAACATTCAAGTGCATCAAATTCCAGAGGGGAAGTCTCCTTTGAATATTATATGTGTAAACAGAATGATTATATGCAAATTGCTTAGTATATTTCTCTGTTTGTAAGCATGTGTGTGTATGGAATCTGTGGGCTTTTTGTGTGTGGGTGGATATGTGGTCAAATTATGTGGATGGGTTTGTTTGTTGCGAAGTATAGGGTGTATACAGGAAATTAGGAATTAGAAGCACTTATGGTTTTACTTCAACAGAGGTAAGGATAGATTGGAGTGGCTTTCATTTTTCTCATATGAAATCATTTAAGCTGGCATTATTCTCATAATATACATCAAAACAGTTTTAAGCAATGAAATTCTCACAAAGAAGTCAAGCTTACAAAATTAGTGGCATATTTTTTAATTGGAATTACCTGACCCAGCATGTAATAATTTTATTTCCATAAAACTGACTCCCAGGTCACTAAGAAGCAACTCCTCTACACCTTAAGTCCTTGAACATCCGTCTGAATAATTCCGCCCATTTAATACCAATAGTTGCCTAGTCATCTGCCTAGATACGCTCTAACCCTAAGCCAATAAGTGGGTAACAGGGCGCTCCCAGAAGAGTGCAGCCTGCACGTGGTGTAGAACTGAAAAAGGACACAGCATCCACAGATGGGTTTGCCGACGTGGCAAAGATGAGAGGAAATGAAAAGTGTTTATTTCCCCGGGAAATCTCATATATTCATGCTGATGGGAACACATCCATTCAACAAACATTTTGAGAGCCTACCTACTATGTGCCAGATCCTGTTCCGGGTGCCAGAGAAGATTCATAAGAGCCCCTCCTGGTCTGGAAGGATCGTTGTACACATGGGGCGTGTCATAGCAGAGGCTGGGCAGAGCCCGGGGACATCTCCTCAGCGAAGGTGAGCCCCACCACTCAGGTGACATCTGGGCGGGGTCCTGAAGGGTGCATAGGAGCCTCCAAGTGGAGAAGGAGGGCATTTCTGGCAGCGAGATCGATGCTGGAGAGGGCTACACAATCCCCGGCATGTGCCTGAGGGGTGGCACCAAGCTAGGTAGATAGCAGACACTTTCTGGCTCTTACCAAAGAGGTCACAGTCTTAGCTGACAGACTTTTTTTTTTTTTTTTTTTTTTTTGGCCCATAGAGTGTTTTAAAAATATTTTGAATTAGTTGCCAAGATTTAAAAATTGGAAGATTTCTTATAAAATTCCAGATTTCTGGCTTCTCTTGAAAAAAAAAAAAAAGGAAGATCTGGCAACACGGGGCCCACATTCTCACATGGCAACAAATACGGCTGAGTGCAGCTCCTATGCCTGCTCCTCTGAAAAGGCAGGTGCTTGCCCGTTCACCCCATACCCTTCACCACCCCCCCCCCCCCCGCAATCCGCCCAATCTCCTTCATGCCTGAGGCCTGGTCACCTCGGAACCTGCCGCTCACTAGCGGAGAATGGTGAGCAAAACAGCCATGACTCTGGTTTGCCTGGAGCACAGAGTAGAGGCAAGAGTGGGAGGAGGGCCTTGTATATCTTCCTAAGGAATTAAGGTTCCGTCCTGTAGGCCCATTGGGGGGCAATATATATTCTTAAGACAGCGGTGTGATCAAATCTGTCCCTCGGAACTCAGACAACAGATGGGAAATGACACAGAATGGGGGGCAAGGCAGCAAGTAGAACGCCATCACAGCGGCCAAGAGGAACTCAAACTAGGCAATGCTCCCCTAACCATGACGCTGTCAACGCCACGACCAAAATTGAACCATTAAAGCATTTTCCAGAGAGATTTCAGAAGATTTCAAATGCAGTCAAATGTCAGTGTATAGATTTTAAGTGCTGGGATGCAGAAAGAAAGGAGAAACTCTGCACACGGCGAAGAAACGCCAGCCTAGGAAGTTTGGTAAACATGAAGCCTCGGGCCTTCAGCCTGGCCTCACTGTACAGCCGCCAGGCACCGCCCCCCCCCCCCCCCCCCCCGCCGCCCCCGGGTCTGTTCCTATCAGCTCTAATTCCCAACATGCCACAGCCCAGCCCTGCAAGGAGGAATTTACACGTTAGACCAAGTTGACCCAGTTGCCAACGGAAGTTTCAAAGCGATAGACACATTCCTTGTCCTTGCTCTAGATTTCCCTCAAGGAGAGAATATATACTCATTAAATTAACTAGTTGCTTAGAGGCCAGAATAATTCTGTTCACCTCAGAAACTCTTTAGGACACAAGTAATGAAGTTTACATCCCAGCAAAATGTGGTCAGTGACATTGAGTATCTCTTCGTATGTCTATTGGCCATCTGTATGTCCTCTTTAGGGAAGTGTCTATTCAGGTCTTTAGTTCATTTTTAATCGAATTGCTTGGGGTTTTTCAGTGTTGAGTTGTGAGTTTTTTTATAACTTTTGGATATTAAGTCCTTATCGGACGTATCATTGGCAAATAACTTTTCCCATTCAGTAAGTTGTTTTTTCATTTTGTTGATGGTTCCCTTGCTGTGCAAAATGCTTTTAGTTTGATGTGGTCCCATTTGTTTATTTTTTCTTTTGTTTCTGTTCCCGAGGAGATATAGGAAAAAAATTTTGCTATGAGAAATGTCCAAGATTTTTCTGCCTGTGTTTTTTTTCTAGGTCTTTATGGTTTTAAGTCCTACATTTAAGTCTTTAAACCATTTTGAGTTTATTCTAGTATATGGTGAAAGAAGATGGTCTAGTTTAATTTATTGCAGGTATCTGTCCAGTGTTTCCAAAATCATTTTATTGACTAGATTGCCTTTACCCCATTTTATGTTCTTGATTCCTTTGTCAAATATTAATTGATCATATAGGTGTGGGTTTATTTCTCAGATCTCTATTTTGTTTTATTGGTCTACACATCTGTCTTTAATGCCCATATCTCACTGTTTTGATTAATAGAGCCTTATAATATAGTTTGATATCAGGTAGCATGACACCTCCAACTTTGTTACTCTTTCTCAAGCTCGCTGTGGCTATTCAGGGTCTTTTGTGGTTCTGTATAAATTTTTGGATTATTTGTTATAGTTCTGTGATAAGAATTGTGTTGAATCTATAAATTGCTTTGGTCGGTATGGACTTTTTTTTCTTACTGAGATCCAGGTGGTTATTTATTTGTTTGTTTGTTTGTTTTTCACTATGTACTTGAGGCCCTGTGCACAAATTCATGCATGGGTGAGGTCCCTCGACCTGGCCTGTGGTCAGGGCCGATCAGGGCCAATCGGGACCATCTGGCTGGGGGGAGGGACTGTGGGAGGTTGGCCGGCCACAGGAGGTTGGCTGTGGGAGCCCACTGACCACCAGGGGGCAGCTCCTGCATCAAGCGTCTTTCCCCTGGTGGTCAGTGCACGTCATAGCGACTGGTCAACTGGTTGTTCAGTCAACCGTCATAACGGTCACTTAGGCTTTTATATATATATATATGTATATATATATATATATATATATATATATATATACATATGTATATATATATATATACACACACACACACAATATATATATATGTGTTATATATATTATATATATACACACACACACATATATATATAGAGGGAGAGATTGGTTTAAGGTGTTCAGCTTAGTGGTTAGACAATTATATACTTTACATAGGGTCCCCCTTGATATTTCCAGCACCCCACTGGCACTGTACATAGTTATCACAATATTACTGACTATATTTCCTATCGTTTACTTCCCTGTGACTATGTTGTAACTACCATTTGTGCTTCTTAGTTCCTTCCCCTCTTTCACCCAGTGCCCAAGCCCTCACTCCCCTCTGGCACCCACCAGTTCTCTCTCTGTTTCTGTGAGTCTGTTTCAATGTTGTTTGTTTATTTTGTGCTTTAGATTCACATATAAGTGAAATCATATGGTACTTGTCCTTTTCTGATTGACATATTTCACTGAGCATAATATCCTCTAGGTCCATCTATGCTGTCAAAAATGGTAAGATTTCATTTTTGTTATGACCAAGTAATATTCCATTGTATGTATTACCACCACATTTTTATCTAGTTGTCTGTTGTTAGGCACGTGGGTTGCTTCCATAGCTTGGCTATTGTAAATAATGCTGTGAGGAACATAGGGGTGCATATATTCTTTTGAATTAGTGTTTGGGGGGTTTTCAGGTAAATCTTTAGAAATGGAATCACTGGGTTGTAAGGCAGTTCCATTTTTAATCTTCTGAGAAAAACTTCAGTGTTTTTCATAGTGGCTGCACCAATCTGCATTCCCACCAACAATGCACCAGGGTTCCCTTTTCTCTGCATGCTTGCCAATACTTGTCATTTGTGGATTAATTGATGATAGCCATTCTGACAGGTGTGAGGTGATATCTCATTGTGGTTTTAATTGCATTTCTCTGACAGGTAGTAATGTTTAACTACTTTTCATATGTCCTTTGGCCTTCTGCATGTCCTCTTTGGAGCAGTGTCAATTTATGAATTGGATTGTTATCTTTGGTATTGAGTAGTATCAGTTCTTTATAAATTTTGGGTATTAACTCCTTATGTTCTCCCTTTTATTAGGTTGTCTATTTTTTGTATGGTTTCCTTTGCTGTGCAAAAACATTTTAGTTTGGTGTAATCCCATTTGTTTATTTTTCTTTTGTTTCCCTTGCCCAAGGAGGTATATCAGAGAAAATATTGCTACAAGAAATGTGTCTATGTTTTCTTCTGGGATTTTTATAGTTTTGAGTCTTACATTTAAGTCTTTATTCCATTTTGAGTTTATTATTGTATAAGGTGTAAGGAGGTGGTCTACTTTTATTTATTTATTTTTTGCACATATTTGTCCAATTTTCCCAGGACCATTTATGGAATAGACTGTCTTTACCACATTGTATTTTCTTACTGACTTTGTCAAATATCAATTGATGATACAGATGTGGGTTTATTTCTGAGCTCTCTATTCTGTGCCATTGATCTATATGTCTATTTTTATGCCAGTACCATGCCATTTTGATTAGTATGGCCTTGTAGTATAGTTTTATATTGGATTGTATCATATGCCCAACTTTATTCTTCTTCCTCAATATTGTTGAGGCTACTTGGGGTTTTATGTGGCTCCATATAAATTTTTGGGTTATTTGTACTAGTTCTGTGAAATATGCCATTGGTATTTTGACAGGGATTGCACTGAATCTATAGATTTCTTCGGGTATGGACATTTTTTTAAAATCCTCACCTAGAGGATATGTTTTTCACCAATTTCAGAGAGAGAGGAAAGAAGGAGGAGGGAGGCCCTGGCCGGTATGGCTCAGTGGTTGAGCATCATCACATGAACCAAAAAGTTGCCGGTTTAATTCCAAGTCAGGGCATATACCCAGATAACAGACTCAGTCCCTGGTAGGGGGCATGCAGGAGGCAGCCCATCTATATTCTGCTCTTGCACCAATGTTTCTCTCTCCGTCGCCCTTCCTCTCTCTCTAAAAATCAATAATAATATTTTTTTAAAGGGGAGGGAGAAGGAGAGAAACATTGATCAGCTGCCTCACACGTGTGCCCTGACTAGGAATCAAACCCACGACCCTTCAGTGCAAGGGATGATGCTCTAACCAACTGAGCCACACCGGCCAGGGTGGTCGTATGGATATTGTAATGATGTGAATTTGTCCTATCCATGAGCACAGTATATGCTTCCATTTTTTTTTGTGTCTTCTTCAGTGTTTTTCTTCGGTGTCTTATAATTTTCTGATTAAACGTCTTTTATCTCTTGGTTAAATTCATTCTTAGGTATTTTATTTTTTTAAATGTAATTGTAAGTGAAATTGATTTCTTTTCCATTTCTGATCATTTATTATTGGTGTATAAAATACTACTTTTCTGAATTTATTTATCAGTTCTAGTAGTTTTTTGGTGGGATATTTAGGGTTCTCTCTATATAACATCATGTCACCTGCACATAATGACAGTTTTACTTCTCCCTTCCCAATTTGAATGCCCTTTACTTCTTGTCTGACTGCTAGGACATTCAGTACTATGCTGAATAGGAGTGATGAACATCCCTATCTTGTTGTCTTTTTCTCGATCTTAAGGGAAACGATTTTAGTTTTGCCCATTGAGTATGAGGTTGGGTATGGATTTGTTATGGATGGTCTTTATTAAGGTGAAGTATGTTCCCTTTATTTCCACTTTGCTGGGAGTTTTTACCATGAATGGGTGCTAAGTCTTATCCCGTGCCTTTTCTGCAGCTATTGATACGATCATGTGATTTTTATCCTTCCCTTTGTCTATGTGCTTTATCACATGTATTGATCTGCGGGGATTGTACCAACCTTCCATCCCTGGAGAAGTCCCACTTGACCATGGTGTAGAATCTTTGTACAGTATTGCTGAATTTGGTTTGCTAGTATTTTGTTGAGGATTTTGACATCTGTGTTTATTAGGGATATTGGCATTTTTTTTTTCTTTGTAGTGTCTTTATCTTGTTATGGAATCGGGATAAGGCTGGCCTTGTAAAATGAGGTTGGGAGTATTCTCTCCTCTTGGATTTTTTGAAATAGTTTGAGAAGGATAGGTGTTAATTCTTCTTTGAATGTTTGGTAAAATTCACCTGTGAAGCCACCTGGTCCAGGACTTTTGTTTGTTGGAAGTTCTTTGATTACTGCTTTGATTTTGTTAGTTGTAATCAGTCTATTTAGATTTTCTGTTTCTTTTTTTTCTTTTTTAATTCTCACCCAAGGATATGCCATTATTGATTTTTAGAGAGAGAGAGAGAAGAGAGAGAGAGAGAGAGAAGAGAGAGAGAGAGAGAGAGAGAGAGAGAGAGAGAGCAGCATTGCTGTGAGAGAGAAACATCAATCAGTTGCCACCTGCACTCACGGTGACTGGGAACTGAACCCGCAACCTTTGGTGTACGGAACAATGCTCCAACCAGCTGAGCCACCTGACCAGGGCTCTGTTTATTCTTGATTCATCTTTGAAAGATTATATGTTCCTAGGAATTTATCCATTTCTTCCAGATTGCCCAATTTTTTGTTCATAATATTTTATTATAATCCTTTGTATTTCTGTGGTGTCAGTTGTTACTTCAACTCTTTCATTTCAGATTTTATGTTGGCTGTCTCTCTATTTTTCTTGATTAGTCTGGTTAAAGGTTTATCCATCTTGTTTATCTTGTAAAAGAACCAACTCTTGGTTTCATTTATAGTTGCTGTGTCTCTTTGTATACTTACTATCTTTTTGTGTAAGTTATCCTTGAGTTCATCCACTCTTCTCCTAAGTTACTTGAGCATCCATCCTTACTTATAACCATTGTTTTGAACTCTGTCTGGAAGATTTCTTGCCTCCATTTTATTTAGTTCTTTTTCTGTGGATTTCTCCTGTTCTTTCATTTGGGGCACGTTTGTCTCCCATTTATGGCTGCCTCTCTGTATTTATTTCTGTGTATTAGGTAGATCAGCTATGTCTCCCAGCCTGGGTATGGTGACCTATGGAATAGGTGTTTTGTGGGATTAAGTGGCACCGTTTCCCTGATCACCTGAGTCAGGGGCTCCAGAAATTTCTCTTGTGTGAATTACGTGAGCCCTCCTGTCGTAGTTGAGTCTTGATTGCTGTTGGCCCATCCATGGGTGGGGTTGACCTTTAGGCTGGCTGACTGCAGTGTACGAATTGTTGAGTGGAGGCTGCCTCCATGAAGCAGAGTTTGCCCCGGCAGGGCCTGGTGCCTGCTGAGATTTCCCTTGGGGTGAGATTTCCCTTGTGGAGCTGCATGTGCTGTGCTCTGATGTGGCCTGAAGGCTGCCACCGGTGTGTTGGTTCTCGGCTTCTTGGGAGGGACGTGGTGCAGGTGAGTATCAGGTGCTGCTTATGACTGGCCCTGGGCTACTTGTTTGGAGCTACATAGCAATCCACAGTGCGTAGCTACCTCTGCTGGACCTGGGTGTACATGGCAGGGCCAAGCCGCATACCAAGGCTGGTTTCCACCAGCACTGAGCCCGGGAACAGGTCTCCAAAAGGCACACGGCTCCTTGAGACCTGCCATCACCTGCCGCTGCCCTTTAGGCTCAGTCACTGAGAGAGCCTCTGGCTGTAGCGAGTTGCATGAGGTGGGCCCTGAGTGAGTCGCCAGGTAGGGATGAACAGTGAGTGTCCCTGGGTTGATATGGATTTAAAGTTGGTACCCGCGCTGGGTCAGAGGCTGCTCAGCAAAAGTCTCAGGGTACACCAAGGCAGCCACACTTGCTGGGGGCCTGCAGACCTTTGTGGTGGGGCCGGGTCTCAGGAGCTGTCAGGGTGAGACCAGCAGAGCTCATCAGACGAGAACAGACCAAGATTTGGCTGAGTGGAGGGAGGGCTCCGCACAGGAACAATGGCGTTATCAGGCATGCCTGGGGAAGACGGCCCCCAACTTAGTGCCACACAGCTCAGCCTCTCCCTGTTCGCCTCTGCCTCCCAAATCTGCCTGGACATCTTGGAGAGCCTTCCAAGAAAGTGCACCACAGGCCCAGGCTGGCCGCAGCCAGAGGCCTCCTCAGAGGGTGTGAGCCTGGCGGGGCGGGGCCATCCGGACCCAGGAGGGTGGGGCTATTCCCTCGGGCTAATGCCATATGGAAAAAAATGCTTGACCCAGGAAAGATATCATCTGTGGGTAGAGTGTGAGATGCACTCAGCGCAGGAACATTGGCAGCTGTTCCTCCAGCCCTCTCTCCAGAACCACGCCACCCGCTCTCCCCCTGTAGGACTCCAGTCTGCTCTGAGCCGCCTTCCCTTCGCCAGAGACCAGGGTGAGTGACCACGAATGAGATTTTGTGCGCTGGCCCTTTAAGAGGGCACCTAGGTCTCCAGCAGATCCCTCATCTCTCCCTGGCAGAAAATCCCTGCTGGTTTTCAGTCAGATGTACCTGGGCTCCTCTTCCTGGCTGGAGAGCTTGGCTTGGGGTTGAGACTACTCACTCCCCAGGGGGGACTTTGCAGCTGAGATATTCCTTCAGATTCTCAAAAGCTGCATGGGGGCGAGGAGCCGGCCCGTCTTGCACCTCTGCCCTTCTACTAGCCCCAGCGTGGCGTCTTCTGTAAATCCTTTGTCACAGGACTTTGTTCTACTCGTCTTCAGTTGGTTATTCAGGTTGATTGTTCTATCACTTAATTGCAATTCCAATCTGGTGAGTTTCACGTCTACCTACTCTGCTGCCAGCGTGGACCCTCTCACTGTGGTTTTTTCTTGCATTTCCCTGGTGATTAGTCATGGTGAACATCCTTTGATATGTCCGTTGGCCATCTGTACGTCCTCTTTGGAGAAATGTCTATTCAGGTGTTCCGACCATTTTTTAATCAGATTGGGGTATGTTTTGGTTTTTTTGTTTTGTTTTTTTTTGGTGTAAAGTTGTATGAGTTTCTTATGTATTTTGAATATTGACCCCGTAACACAGGGGTGGGGAATGTCCAGCCTGTGAGTCATGTGAGGCCCATGAAACCTTTTGGTCTGGCCCTGCCAAGGCGCTAGGGTGAGTTAATTAAATGTTTGACTGAACATAGCAGGCTGATTTTTAAGCTGATAATGTTGCATGGCCCACAGATGATGTTGGGTAAATATCCAAATGGCCCCTGGCAGGAAAAGGGTTTCCCACCCCTGCTTTACAGATACATTGTTTGCAAATATCTTCTTTCATTCAGTAGGTTGTCTTTTGCTTTGTTTCCTTTGCTGCGCAAAAACTCTTTAGTTTGATGTAGGATCTAAAAACCCATCGACAGATAAATGGATAAAGAAGATGTGTATGTATATATACATTTAGTGTATGAATATATCTTATGTGTGTGCGTGTGTGTGTGTGTGCATAATGCAATAATATGCGGTCAGGAGAAAGAAGGAAATGCTGCCACTTGTGATGACATGGATGGACCTTGAGGGCATTGTGCCAAATGAAATAGTCGGACACAGAAAGACAACTACTGTATTATCTCACTTATATGTAGAATCTAAAAAAGCCGAACTCATAGAAACAAAATAGAATGGTGGTTGCCAGGGGCTCATGGGTAGAGGAAATGGGGAGATGTTGGTCAAAAAGTACAAACTTTCAGTTACAAGATGAACTAAGTTCTGGAAAGCTAATGTAGTAACTATGGTTAACGACACTGTATTATAGACCCAAAAGTTGTAAAAAAAAAAAAAAAAAAAAAAAGAGTAAATTTTAAATGTTCCCACTACAAAGAAATGATAATAATTATGTGAGCTGATGGCGGTATTAACTAGCCCTATTGTGGTCGTCATTTCTCTCTCTCTCTCTCTCTCTCTCTCTCTCTCTCTCTCTCTCTCTATATATATATATATATATATATATATATATATATATATATATGAAATCTTCATGTTGTACATCTTAAATTTATATAATGCTACATGTCATTATATCTCAATAAAGCTAGAAAAAAGAATAACTCCATAATAGACATGTTCGCATATCATCAGGCATTGAAACAAATATTTTAGTGACACTAGGACTTCCGGTTTAACATAATAATATCAACATAAGTAGCCTATGGTTCACAGTCTGTCCATTCCCATTTAAAATACCCATTGGGACATAGAAAATTATGAAAACTCACATTGCAAAGGGATATAACGGAAAAGGTGTGTCCCAGGCCAGAACCCTCATGACATTCCCACAGGTAAGAGTGCAGTGGGGCTGAGTGGGCAGACACCGTGGCATTTACACTCCGTCCCACGTGAATCAGAGTAGCACCTTTGGCTGATGAGCAGACAAGAATGCTCTTGCTCATCTTGCGTCAGTTGTGCAGAAGCGAGTCCAATCAGAAAGCGAGGCAGAAACTATTTCCCTTCAACCAAACTGGTTTCTTGAAAGGGCAGAGCTAAATTTACCTTCTTTTCCACATCAGCAACTCTCATTCCACTTCCGCTTAGAGGCCATGAAGTGGCTTCATAAAGAAGAGCAGTGACTGAGTGCCTTGGTCTCTGAGAGGAATGTCTCTTTAGAGAACGTGCGCATAGGGCAGGGTCCGGGAGAGTTCCAGGTGCAAGATTCGTCCTCTCCCAGGGGAGTTGTACAACCATGTCTGTTTCTTCTAGCGACTACATGCGGCAGTGCACAGTGTTGTCACCCAGGGGGACGCGCCTGAGCTCTGCTGTCCAGAGGTTCTATTGGGCCTCAGTCACACAGACATGATCGACTGGCTGCATCGCGGAGCTCAGCCTCCAGCCCCTCCAGAAGCCAGGCCGGTACTTCTGGCTACGGGCACTCACCATGAATTACACTGTTAGCATGGATGTACGGTGTGGCCCACGGCACTGAGTAAACAAAACCACTCTTCAGGCAGGAAGTTCCAAGGGCTTACAGGTTGCCTCTCAGGAGCAGGAAACAAAGGCCAAACCTCTCTTAGGGCAAAGTTAGTTTTTTACTGCAAACTATTGATATTTGGACCTCTTTTGCACTATCCATAAATCACTAAAATAAGATTGCTAACCGGTTCATTGATTCTTCTGTTAAAATCATGTTTTGAGCACTTACTGAGACCCAGGCACCCTGATGGGCCATGGAGATGAAGAGCTCAATGAGCCGGTGCCTCCCTTAGTGAACTAATTATTAAACGTATAATTCCAGTACTAACCACCAAAATATTCTAGGGCCCCTATGAAGAAAATATGTAATTTTGCTTGGAATTGTGGGGGGAAATTATTTTTCTTTGGGAGAATTTTATTTTTCTCTTATTATCCTGAAAATTAGATCTTTTTATCTTGAAAAATGGCATGACTCTGAATTACATTCTTAGCCTATAAGTGAGGACGATAACAGCACTACTCCAGTCAGTGAGTGATATGGGTAGCCACAACTTTTCAAAGCTTTTCAGTTTGTTGCTCCACCCATGTGAGGGTCTCTAACTAACTAACCCCTGAGCTTCACTTCCCATGATTTTTATCAATTCCTTCAAAGATTGCTGCAGCAGAGTTCTTTGCTTCTGCTGCTGGGCAGTGGCTCTGGGGTAAAACAAGGGAAAAAAGTACTTCCCACATGTTTAGAAAAGAGTGATCCTCACACAATGCAAATAGTTGCTCATTTTTTGTATATTGGCTCTGGATCAAGGATCAGCAAACTTTCTGTGAAGGCCATGGAGAAAATGTTTTAGGCTCTGCAGGCCCGGTGGTGTCTGTTGCACCAACTCCACAGTGCTCTGCTGATGTGAAAGCAGTCAGTGCCACTCACAGAGAGAAACAGGTGCAGCCATGTTCTAAGAAAACTTTATTTTCAAAATGCAACCATCCCCAGCTGGCGTGGCTCAGTGGTTGAGCACCGACTTGTGAACCAGGAGGTCACAGTTTGATTCCCAGTCAGGGCACATGCCTGGGTTGCGGGCTCGATCCCTGGTGTGGGGTGTGTAGGAGGCAGCAGATGAATAATTCTTCCTCATCGTTGATCTTTCTAGCTCTCTCTCCTACTCCCTTCCTCTCTGAAATCAATAAAAGCATATTTAATAAATAAATAAATAAAAGGCAGACAGCCAGATTTGACTGTGAGCTTCAGTTGACAGACTCCTAATCTGGGTCATTCATTATCACATGAGTATTGTGGACTTGCCTGATGTAGAAATATTGAGAAGTGAAGAGTTTTCTAATTTAATGCAGAAACATAAGTAGGCCCGAAATTAGGAGTGTGTGGTCATCAGCTATGATTCCTTGTGCCTAAATGAAATAGGATTCGGTTTATATGAGTGAAAAGGACGATGAAGATAAATATGGCCAAACCATCCTTTGACCCCCTCTGCCATGCTCTGTCCTTACTGCTAACTCCTTGTGAAACACCTGGGAAGTCCCTGAGGGCCTTGCTAGGCCTGTGGGAGAGAACCGGGGATTTGAGAGGATTTGTGGTTGTGATATAAAATCTTTTTGGATCTTCTGATTACAAGAGGGCATATTTGAGGCTGTATCTTTACAACATAAAGTGGAAAATGGATCATTAATTTGGTCACCATAAGCCACATCAGGTGTTACAACCACTCCTACTTGTCTATCTACCCAATATCCGTTTTCCTTCTTTCTTCCTTTCCAATGAAGAGTTGGTTTTGCTGAGGGAAGCAAAGTACTCAGACAAAAAAGAATTTGATTTCCCAAGCTACCCTTTCAACTGGAAGTGACTCATGCGAGACGGTTTGGCCATGGGGATATAGCAGACTTCTACTGGCAGAGTTTCTAGGAATGCGATTTTCCTTGTTGAAAAGAGACAGACTCAGGTTGCAGGCAGACTGGCCCTGTGCACTCCCTTCCTCCTGCTCAGAGCACAGATAGGATGGCTACCGAGGGAACCATGAAAATCAGACGCCACGGAAGATGGAGCGGTAGACTTTAGAAGGAACCTGAATCTTGGATGATTTCCTTCATGCTTGTGATGCCTTTTCCTGGACATCAAATTTATTTGAGAAACAAAATGTTATTGTTGATCCCCTGTTGGTGGGTTTTTGTTGAATTTAGCCAAACGTACCTTCATTGGATTAATTGGTTTCAAAATTTTTGAGGCTGTGAAAATCAGCTCATTGTCAGCGTGGAGACAACGCTAACAAGAACCAAGTATAAAATCTTGACGTGGCTTTGAGTAGCGTGGACAGTGGAGATAAAAGCAAGGCTGCACTGGATTCATCAGCGCTCTGGTTCAGGTCCTGTTAGTGGCTACCGAGAGAGGCCCTTATGACGGTGGAGTGTGGGCCCATTAAGGAGTCTACACACATAATCAAGGCTCTACATGTTTAGTACAAGCAGTTTCACAAAAACGCAACAAAAGTGAAAGAAAACCTCAGCATTTGTGAATTAATACATGGCCCCCAAGAGTGTTCCCACATTTTTTGTTATCTATCAAGTTTCTCAAGTGAACCATTTTATATAAAAGGAAAACTTTTTTTTTTTAAAGTTTAAATTATCCATCTCTGGTTCTTTATCCAGCTTTATAAATAAATTCTATTGAAACCACATTTATGATGAGCAATCCTTTAAAAATTTGCTCTTAAAAGACTTTTGCCATTAATATTTCAGTTAATTAAAAATGCATTATGCCTTAATCCTTTGTTAAATGCACAACAGAATAAAACAGCATATAATATTGAAGTTGGGAGTTTCTTTGGAATTGGATGGTTGGGCTTACAATTGATGGTTTATTAATGTAAACCTAGTGGGGGGTAAGCCCAAGAACACTTCATGTTCTGATGTTTGTAAAAGAGATCGAATTTACAAGGGCCTTATTTTTTTCCTACTGAATTCTTAAACGTTACTATTAAAAGACATAGAATATGTGTAACACAAACATGTGTACCCCAAGGGACAGTTCAAAACGATTGCTAAACATGGAAAGTTTATGGAGGAATCCAAAGTCAAATTAATATCCCAGCGTCTGGATACTTACTTGGATTTTGGAAATGTTTTTCTCAGATTTGAAAGGAGTTTTGGTGTGGGGCCGCATATGGAAAACATGCATAATTTATTTAAAAGACCAAAGCAAAAGGGAATTCACAGTTTGAAATAGGGATAATTATGCTATAATTAAAGGACTAGTTTGTTTTTGTTTTGAAATGATTGTCTTCAGAGTTTCCACTCCCACCCCCTAGTGCTATTCGGGGATTCAAAAGTTTAGGAAGTATTTTCTTTAGAGTCCTGAAAGTTTTGATTATTTTTTTATATGCGACACAATTCAACGAAATATGTTATACCATCTTTTTAATACCATACAATGAAAAGCTTTCTATTCCTCCCCTCATTATGACTCTCTACTTTATAGATTATCCTATATAATAAAAGCCTAATATGCTAAGTGTCCGACCATTCAACCATTCAACCAATCACTATGACATGCACTGACCACCAGGGGGCAGATGCTCCGACTGGTAGGTTAGCTTGCTGCTGGGGCCCGGCTGATTGGGACTGGGCGAGATGGGCTGGACACGCCCTGGAGCCCTCCCGAGATCCCTCCCTGGCCCCAATCGTGCACTGGTGGGGTCCCTAGGTCTGACCTGCACCCTCTCGCAATCTGGGACCCCTTGGGGGATATTGGAGAGCCGGTTTCAGCCAGATCCCCACAGGCCAGGCTGAGGGACCCCACCGGTGCATGGAATCCACATATTAGGCTTTTATTATATAGGATAAACAGTGAATTATATCAGCCCTCTATGTAGGCAGCTAAAGGAAGAACTTGATATTTTTATACTAAAAGGACTGAGAATGTCTCCCCTTTCCATTAGCAAATTCTATTAGATAAGGGAAGACAGATGTTATGAATGTTCCTAATATGTGGTTCAAAATCCACGGGGCAATTTTGGGTTGTTTTAAGTTCCGTAGTCAAATGTTCGATGTTGCAGGGAAGGTTTGGGTAAGAATTTTGTAGTAAAAGAGCATTTTCCCATTGAACTCTAATTCCGTGCTGGCTTTTTATTTCTGCCGGACACAAACTATCCTTTTTCTAACTCTGCAGGGCACTCAATGGGCGGTATTTTATTGTAATAATGACTTGCTACTGGCCTGGCTACTTTTCCTTCTATCAAGACTGGTTTTGTGTTTGTTGTAAACATGAGTCAATCGAGCAAAAAGGGTGATGAGGAGGGTGCCTGGGAGGCAGAGTTAACAGGAGAGAAAGGGAGGAGGCGGCACATTCCATGGTCTCTCGTGCGCCTTCTGGTGCCCTCGTAGCCACAGAATGGAGCAAACGCACTGCTCATGGGCACAGCCAGCCTGGGCAAAGGCTGTCCTGTACTTGGACTTGGTTTTGGAAGCAGGACAGAGGTGTGTTTCTCATTATGCCACATCGGAGTTTTGCACTGGGGAGTATAATTACCCAGCCCGGCCCTCAGACCACTGCAAAAACATCACATGCTTCTTACACACTTTCTTTTCCTTCCAACTAGCACTCCAGTGCCCACCAAGGGCCCTGCCCACAGTAGGGTTAGCTTAAAATTCTTTTCAAACACAGTTGTAACTTGGCCCTCATCCACAAAACATGTATCATCAGCAGTTCAATCACAGGATTATTCTTACATGACAGATAAGTAGGTCCGTTTAATGTGCGGTAGTTATTATCTTAAGCCCCTGGGTCCGACTCTCCCTGTTCATAAGCTGCTCTCCGGAAGCCGGGCTGTCAGGAATGTGCCAGCATCTTTTTCAAGCTTGGAATGAGCCCGTGCTACCAATGCAAAGTGTAGACGGTCGGTTCAGCGTGGAGCGTAACTTCTGTTTCGTTTCAAGTCTAGAATCAGTGCTGAGGAGAAATGAGTGGCAGACACTGTCTGCTGCTTCTCTGGCTGAGAGCCAGGGAACATTCTCTCCCAGTCCTCCTCCCTGCACGTGGCGAGCCCTCAGTTCCCCCTCCCAGCCCTGCAGCTGGGGTGGCAGTTAGTGTGGTTTTCTGAGTACAAGCAGCTTCTTGTTGAATGAAGGGTTAGGGTTAGGGTTAGGGTTAGGGTTAGGCTTAGGGTTAGGGTTAGGGTTAGGGTTAGGGTTAGGGTTAGGCTTAGCAGCATGTTGAAGAACCTCCATCAAGAGGACTAGCAGTGGGGGGAAGGGAGTCACTAATCCAGGTGGGTTAGTGAGCATATATTCCACTAAAATAATTTAAGGCGATTTTAGGTAGCACATTACCAAACATGTATCATTTTATTTTTATTTTTAAATATATTTTTATTTATTTCAGAGAGGAAGGGAAAGGGGGAGAGAGAGAGATAGAAACATCAAAGATGAGAGACTCATTGATCGGCTGCCTCCTGCACTGGGGATTGAGCCTGCAACCCAGGCATGTGTCCTTGACCAGAATCGAACCAAGGACCCTTCAGTTCACAGGCCAATGCTCTATCCACTGAGCAAAACCAGTCAGGGCCAAACATGTGTCATTTTAATAGCTAACGTGTTTACAGAAATAACACATTTAGATAACATTTACTATGTGCTGACCTTGTGCCTTATATATATTAACTCATTTCATCCTCCTAACTCAAAGAAGAGGGTAGGTAATATTCCTGTCCCCTGTTACGAATGAGGAAACTAAGGCACAGAGAGATCAGGTGGTTTGTCCCTGGTTGTTTGGGAAGTCACCAGAGGGGCCTGGATCTGAACCCTCACAGTTGTCCCCTCTCACGCTTGGGAGACACGCTCCTAGACCCCAGCGGATGCCTGAAACCACTGATAGTACCAAACCCCACATATGCCACATTTTTTTTCTATACACCCAACCTACGATAAAGTTTGATTGATCAATTAGGCACAGTAAAGATTAACGACAATAATAATGGAACAGTTATAGCAACATGCTGTGATAAAAGTTACGTGAATGTGGCTCTCTCTTGACCTCCACCTATCGTGTTGTACTCACTCACCCTCTTGGATGAAGTGAGGTGATATTGCCTCTGTGAGGAGAAGTGAGATGAATGGCAAGGCACTGGTGCCAGAGCGTTAAGCTGCTACTGACTTTCTGACGGTACTGAAGTGACAAGCATTCGGATTGCCAGCGCCGCTACCCTTGGTAAGAAAAAGAGGGTGATGTGAACACAAGCACTGCGATACCACAGCAGCTGACGTGGTCACCCGGATGGCTACCGAGTGACTAACGTGCCGGGAGCATAGACAGTTGGACACATTGGACAAACGGTCAGAAGGGCCAGAGGCCTTGAGATTTCATCCTGCTCCTCAGAACGGTGTACAATTCAAAATTATGAGTTGTTTCTTGCTTCATCTTTTCACTTGCTATTTTCAGACCATGGTGGACCACCGGTAACTGAAAGTACAAAAGCGAAACCTCGGATAAGCGGGGACTACTGCACAGTCTAGGTCTGGTGTCTATGCAGTTGACCCCCTCAAGTTCCAAGAGCATCAAACCCTGGTGTTCTAGAACATTCATTATGTGTAATGAATTCCCTTGTCACTTATGCAGTATAGCTGGATCTATGTACCATCCTTGGGTAGATGGTGTACCTCCTGGTGACACCAGAAAAATTGTCAAATCATGTTTGGCTTAATTCTTACATAGAACCCCTGTTGATAAAAGCCATTTGGTTGTGCTATATACTGTCTAGTAGAGAAATATACAACTTTATTCTTGTGGACCGAATGTTCGTGCCCGTCCCCATTCATCTGTTGGTATCTGGAGATGGGGCTTTGGGAGGCACGTAGGCTGAGGTCGTAGGGGCGGAGCCCCCATGATGGTGCTGGTGCCTTTATGAGGGGAGGACGAGCCCAGCGTGTGTCTGCAGACTCTTGCTCTCACTCTCTGTCATGTGAGGAGGAAGGTCAGCAGCTGACTTCCCCCAGAGTTTGTGGTGGAAACTCACAATGTCCCTATGATCTGACCTCAGACGTCTACAGACCCACTTCCGCTCTATTCTATTGGCCAAGCAAGTCACTAAGACAGCTCCGATTCGAGGAGAGGGAACTAGACTCTACTTTTCAATGGGAGGAAGAGCGAAAAATTTGTAACCATCTTTTATCTAACAGAAGTCCCTTTCATCCAAATAATTTGACTTTTTTAAGCTTACATTTCATATTTATTTAATTTTTATTAGGATTGTATCGTGCTTTTTTAAAACATGCGAGTATGTTCATTATACGCTGTGCAAGGTGTTATTTATTTAGGTCGTATCCTAATTGTCAAGTTTCATAGATTTTGAGTGGTTTGCACCAACTATATTTTCTTCACAAACTTCGTTGGTTTGAGTGCAAGATTTATAGAACTCACAAACGTGGTTGGTTTGAGTGCCTGCCCAGATGTATGGAACTCCGCGTTTTCAGGAATCTATCACAGACACACATTCCAGCAGAAACACTTGTGAATGCGTGTGCTTCTCTAAGGGTGTTCACTGGGGTCTTCACTGAGTGTTCCAGGACTCGGCTGACACCCAGGCTTTCTTAAGAACCCCAGCCTCTTATTTTACCCCTTGATCCCAATGCAGAAGTACATTCTTACAACACTCGTTCTTCAAGCAGAAGCTGCCACAAAGAGGCAGCAATACAACGGGTCTTCTATGATGAAGATGGAGGTTGACTTCAAGGTGAAATTGGGGAAGTGTTTTTTCCAGATTATTGTTGTTTCTGTCTTAGTAATTTAGCACATTGTCACATATGTGGCATGACAGAGAATTGCATGTAAGGTGAGCTGAAGACATGTAAGGCATTTCAGCTGGCATAATGCCCAGAGGAATGTGTGTGTGGCGGGGGGTGGGCGGGGAGGGGGTTGAGGGGGAGAAACAGGCTGATCTGTCATTTAGAGGCTCTGCTGAATTTTTTCCATTCCTATTTGCACCCTCATCACCCCTTCCTTAAGTCCTTTTCAAAACACAGGATCACTGCAAAGAAACCAAATACTATTTATAACTGAGGCTAAAATATTGACTTTCCTTTTGGCCACATTTTCTGTGGAAATAAACACACACACACAAAGCTTAACACTCAGGACTTGAGCACCACCGCTGAAGGGTGGGTCGTAGAACCAGATTTCTGACTTCAAGTTCCATATCAAGATGAAGGCATTCATAAATTACTGTATAAGACTGACTCAACTAAGAAACTATTGACTCAATTAATACAACTATTGAGATGGAAGTAATGACACCTTAGCGTTATAGACCGGACTTAAACAGAAATGTCTTGACAACCTGCTGTATATTAAGCACCATAAGAAGGATGTATGGAATGGAATAGCAGCTCTGCCTTTTGGCTTGGTTGGAGCGTCGTCCTGTGCACAGAGGTTGCAGATTCGAGCCCTGGTGAGGATGTGTACAGGAGGCCACTGATGGATGTTTCACACATCTCTCTCTCTCTCTCTCTCTCTCTCTCTCTCTCTGTCTCTCTCAAATCAGTAAAACAAATCCTCAGGTGAGGATTGAAAAAAAAAGAAATTAATTTCCTATCACGCAGTTGCTTGGGCCTAAAACCTAAACTTCCCTTTGCCTTCTCTCTTTTCCAAGACCTCAGTCACTGCCGTAGGATCTACCATCCCCAGTGTATCTACTCCAGACCCTCCTCCCCTCCTCCGGCCCAAGTCACCACCATCGCCCCCGTGGAATACAGCAGGGGCCTCCTGATTGTTCTCCCTGGCTTCCAGGTTTCCAAGGCTGTGAGCAGTGCCATAATATATCAGTGGATACTTTCTTTTATAGATGTTTGGAAACCTGTCCCTACGGTGGGTTCCTGCAGGTAGAATTGGTGGACAGTCCTAAAGGAATTCGTTGTCATGTTGCTACAGGCTGCTGGGTTTCCTATTCTGTCTTATTAGCTGTTTCCAGCTGTTGGTGCTGAAACAAGAAATTTATCCTGAGATTGTAATGTCAGTTATATCTTGATGGTCCGTACTACGGCTCACACCCATCCAGGGACACCCGGTCACTCGGATGGCTGTGCTGTGTCCCGGAGGCCAGGAGCGCTTGGCCACACACACGGTTCTCAGGGCTCATTGGCGTTTCTGGGGCCCGCCGACAGGCTCGAGATCAGAAAAGAAATGTTTCCTTCGATATAGAAAAAGCAAACTAGGACACTGAGGTTGACACAAATTTATAAAATAATTTGAAATGTGGCACATGCTGGCTTCATTGGTTTTCGATTAGTATTTTCTAAGTATCTTGTTATTGAACAACCCCAAATTCTGGATTCTTTCCCTGACCTGCTCTAAGACCGAGGGGCCAGCAGCAGCCTGCGGACTGGTCCCCATCACGTTCCGGGAAGAGATTCCTCAGGGCTTCGGGCTTCCTGCCCCGGGTGCTGCTCCTCAGATGGGAGGCCAGCCTCCAGGACAGCAGTCTGGCAGAAAGTGCCTTCTCCAGCAGGGGGCATGTTGGGGAGGAAGGGCATTTGTCAAGGGCAAACCCTGGGAAAGCTTTTCTTCCTGGGGGGGGGGGGGGGGGGGGCAGTGGCGGGTGAGAAAGGCAGTGGGGGCCTGGAGGGGACAGTCCAAGCCTCAGTGGTTTGGGGGGCAGGGTCTCTGGTCATCAGACCCTGTTATGAGGGTGGCAAGTGATAGATGGCATCTCCCCGTGACCTCGGCTTTTATTGTCACTCTCTAGCTCTTTCCTCTTGTGCTCGCTCCTAATGTGGCGATGACATAGCACCTGCTGTTCATCAGGGTAAAAGTCTCCTATTTCGGGGAGGCTAGGGGACTGTCTAGGGCGGGGGGATAAAATGGATACATACGTAATACCCTTTGTAATACTTTAAGCAATAAAAAAAAAAAAATTTGTAAAAAAAAAAAAAAAAGTCTCCTATTTCACGGCGCTGGCGGGGGCAGTCCTTGAGGGTAGGCGGGGTCCTGATCAGCATGGCTGTTTCCGTGGGAAAATGCGTGTGGGCTCCCACGCGGAATCACAGAGGAGCCTGTGGAGCACAGCCTGTTCCTGACTGAGCCCCGTTCGCACGGACCGTGGCTGCGGTGACCAGACGGTTCTGTTTCCCAGAGTTCCCGCGTGTGCTTCGCTGAGACGCAGGAATCGGAGGCCGAGGAGGTTTTTGTCCGAAGTTCCTCTGTCATGAGCTACCAGCGCTGTGAGGGGCATTTTACGGTGGGCCTGGCTACTTCCTATTGTTTCCTTCAGCCGGTGACTCTGTGGGATGCAGAATGACCCATGGGATTGGGCGGCTTGTGAGGACTGGAGCGTGAGGTGCATGACTAGGAATACAGCATCTGCTTGGCCACGTGGGCTGCAAACCCAGTGGGTTCTCCTGTGGGCATTGCTGGGTCTGCCTTTGTCCTACTGCCGCTTCCCTGCAGCCCAGCCTGGGCCTTCAGAGATGGCATGGACTGTTAAAATTCCAGAAGCTTCCCTCCGTGAAAATTGCCCAACTGTAAAAATCTCTGTGGTTGTATTGAAGATCTGGGGCCTCAGTTCACACCTTATGAGACAATGAGGCTGAATTGTGGCCTTGGCAGTGGCATTACCGCCCACACACACCCTCCTCCGCGCACCAGGAAAGCCCCAGGTGGATTCCATCTGAAATAAGCTGCAGGGGAAAATGAAAACATCACGCATCTTTTGCGTTGGACTGAAGTTGTAGGAACGGCCCAGGTGGGACGTCGGCCATGCAGAGATGAGGAAGCGGCAGTCCTATTTTCAGGATTCTCTCTGTCTGGCAGGGTCCGTGGCAAGCACTCACTGTGCCTGTTGAAGGACACGGAGAGCCAGGGAACCCTGGAGGTGACTCCCTCACAAGCTCGCTGTCCTCGACTCACCAAGCACTCACTAGCTCCATGTCCCGTCTTGGCCACCACACTGAATAGGTCTGTCCCTACCCAAAGGAGGGAGGTAGCCATCCATACCTTTTGCTTGGAGGAGCCCTGCAAGGGTGTCCCCCACCCCTAGCACATCTGCTACCCTCTTCCCTCAACTTGACCTGAAATCTCACCTTAATGACATTGCAGGGGTGGGGGTAGCTACTGTTCGCATTCAAATACCTAGGTTACTAGAAAGAGAGGGAGGAAGCTGCACGGTTCAAGTGTGCATGAATAGGTGTGCATGCACAGATGTGCGTTGCAGGTGTACATGTATAGGTGTGCATGTATAGGTATGCATGCACAGGAGTGCATGTATAGGTGTGCATGTATAGGTGTGCATGTATAGGTGTGCATGTATAGGAGTGCATGCACAGGTGTGCATGTATAGGTGTGCATGCATAGGTGTGCATGCACAGGTGTGCCTTTTTGTGACCTGGGGGATCATTAAGGGAGCAGGAAGAATGGAGCCTGGACGCCTCTAATTCCCTCCCAATCCCATTGAGCCCCATCAGGCTCTCTCACTATTAGTTGGAAGCCCTGAAACCTGGCTTTGGGGCTAGAAAACCAAATGGCACTGGATAACGTGCTTCAGTGCCACACACTGTCCGATCTGGGAGCCACCAGCCACATGTGGCCCTTGAGCCTTTGGAATCCAGCTAATCCCAATGGAAATGTAATGTGTAAAACACACACCAGTTTTCAAAACCTCAGCATTCGGAAAAACCCATAAAATATCTTATTAGTAATTTTTAAATATTAATTACATGTGGAAATGAAAATGTTAAAATATTGGGCCAAATAAAATCTATTATTAAAATTCATTCTACCTGTTTCTTTTAGTTTTTAAAAAGATAACTACTACAAAATTCTAAATGACATGTCTGGCATTATAGTTGCTACTGGATAGCACCTGCCAGTGGCTGAAACAGACCCTCCCCCCCCCCCCCGCCCCGCTCATGAAGGGGGCTGAAACCCAGTGCATGGGCAGAGGTGCCACAGGAATGAGACTGCAAAGGCAGAGCTGTCTGGAGGAGGGAAGGATGTAGTAACTGAAACTCCCCCGGGTGTCTGGTCGGCACCCCGGTGAAGCGCATAGGGACTCCCATCTTCCCTGCCCAATGCATGAATCTGTCCGCTGATTTCCTTCCTGCTGCCGGGAGAAGGGGGCAGGAGTATGGAGTCCGATGAGACACAGATCCATCGGACTCGAACTAGGTTTGGCTTGGGATTCGCTTCTGAGGTCATCCTTGCGCCTTCCGATCCCAGGTTCTACATGTGGAATCTGCATGGCAGGTCACTGCGGTGTTCGCTGTGAGCCCCATATCCCAGTCAGGCTCGGAAGGCTCATGATTCCACGGATTTTGTGGCCTTGCAGATCTCGGGTATCACCCTTCATTTGTAAGAACTTGCTTTATTGTTTTCCTAAAGTGGCTTCGTGGATCGGTGCGTAGACACTGCTCTCAGACCAGGAAGAAGTGGGTTTTGCGTAGCAGTCCACAGTTTTCAATGTCCTTTTCAGCAAATTATCACTTTTTATTGTCACAACATCTTGTGAGGCAGGCAAGGCATGTATAGATTTTTATCCATATGTCATAGCTAAGAAACAACAACAAAAAAAGGTTGTCCTGACCAACATTTGAAAGCTGTGAAGTGACAGAATTAGGGGTGGATCATGGACAGTCTCATTGGAAACCTTGGCTTCTGGTCTTCCGCGGTGGCTTCTGCTGGTGTAGGGAGGGTCCCTGAGATGGGCCCCGGGAGGAGTGGCCCACAGCTTCCCGAACCAAGGCATTCTGCCCCCTCAAAACTAGGGAAAGTAGCTCACCAGGCCTGGATGTCAGGACTTGGACAACTGCCATTTGGGGGTCCAGGGAAAGAGCCTAATTGGAGCACAGCCTTCCACTTGGCAGGAATGCCTTTGAAGTCGGGCCTGGTGCATTCCCCCAGGCGACCGCCCTGAGAGCTCCGGGGAAGCCTGGCCACTTCCTCCTGGAGAGAGGCTCTGAGCTGCAGGCAGAGCCCAGCAGAGGGTGCTGAGAGCCCACGGCTGCAGGGTGGGCTGCCAGAGCTGTCAGCGCTGCAGAGCTGGACTGTGGGAGAGGAGGAACCTAAGAGCTTTCCTCACAGTAGAGTGATGATGATGAAGAAGATGATGATGATGATGACACTGCTGACTATTGTAGGAGCCAGGATTCACCTGGGGGGTACTGGGTGGTTTGGGAATGTTAGAGGGTCTGGAACAGGTCCTCAGTTTCCACCATGTGTTTGGGTTCAGGCAGTGAGTAGTGAGGTGGCAGCCAACCACTGAAGGAAATGTGAGGCAGGGAAGTTAGGGAACCCGGGGCCTGGGGACACAGTAGCCACCATCTCTGGTCAATGCCACGGGCTGTTTTGTTAGGCTTGACTGCACGCCTGTGATTTATTTACACATCGCTACGATCACTGGCATGATACATGCTGGAAAAATAGGTCCAACTCCTCGTCTGGATGCCAGCAAATCATTGCGCAGCCAAACTTAGAACTAGTCATTCAACAGAGTGATGGGACTAAAGGGAACCCCAGCAATAGTCCTGTCCAAAGCCTTCGTGTTACAGTTAAGGAAAACGAGACCCAGGGAGGGAAACCCTTGCCAAATGTCACCGAGCTAATGGTGACCTAGATAGGAACGAGAGCCGGTGGAGTCTCACGGGCACAGACACAGGCTACGGGGTCAGATCTGGCTTAGAACCCGGGCTCTCACAATCGTTTGTTTTGTGACTCTGGGCAGGTTATTTAACGTTTCTGATCTTAGTTTCCTCCTCTGTGCAATAAGGGTTTTAAAAAGTATCTACCTCAACGGTATATAGTGGGACAATAAGGACGAAGCATTTGCGGAGTACCTGCTCATTGTAAACATTCAATACGCGGTAACTGATACTGTTATTAGAATTCAGCTTTTCTGACTTCCTGGCCAGAATTCATGCTGTTCGCCATGCAGCCTCCTTCAGTCTTCCTCAGCTCTTTGTATGCCTCTGCAGTTCCCGACTTACTGGCATCTTCACGGGAAATTGAATGGATAACATAAGGAAGTTATTCACATGTTCCACTACACGTAAAAGGGATTAAAACTAGCTGGACTGCAGGCCCGCTGATAGAAGCAAAGGACTGGTAAGCAGCGTGGTTGGAGCAGGGTAGGAGTTTGTTTCCCTTTTATGCCTCTCCAGAGGTAACCCGTAGGACAGTCTGCCATCCTCAACATTTGAATCTCTTTTCGAGGCTCCAAGTGTCTTTTCCAGCTCTTGTATTTTCTCATGCAGATAAATGGGGACAGGAAGTGCATGCCTGATCCTTTTAGAATTAAGACCAGAAGCAGCACCCACAGTTTATCTCATTTAGCTGGCCGAAAGCCGGTCACATGGTCACACCTAGCTGCGAGGTGAAATGTAGGCTTCAGCTGGGAAGCCAGGCGCCTGGAAGAGAAGGACAAATGGGATGAAAAGCTAAAGCCCGTCTCAAGCTCCTCACTGGCAGAGCCTTAGGTGCTGCTGTTACTGTAAGCGCTGGTATTTCTGAAGATCCATCCACCCCACGTTTCACAGAAAAGAAAAAATAAGTTCATGCCTAGAAAAGTAACGTCTCTTGAAACAGTTTGGTTCTTGGCTTGTGATTCAAAAGTGATGTAGAGGCAGTGAGGTCGCTGGTGGTTCTAGGGAGAGTGATGATGGGTCACTGATGTAAACAGCTGGAAAGTGAGTGCTAGCCAGGAAGCACGGAGCAGAGAGGTCTGCTAAAGGGAAGGAGAGACGGAAGAGGAGGTGCTGAGCGGCACAGTGACCGTTCCGGGGTGACATTCCCTCCCGGAAGCAGATGCTGCTCCAGCCCAGGGCCACCCGGAGGTCCCTCCACACCTGCTCAGCCTGGGGAAGGCCCCGGAGGTCAGTCCAAAGGTCAAAATCCGTGAAGAATACTTTAAAAAGCTGGGATGCCCAGCTGGTGTGCTCAGTAGTTGAGGGTGGACCTATGAACCAGGAGGTCATGGTTCGATTCCAGGTCAGGGCACATGCCCGGGTTGCAGGCTCGATCCTCAGTAGGAGGCGTGTAGAAGGCAGCCCGTCAATGATTCTCTCTCACATTGATGTTTCTATCTCTCTCTCCCTCTGCCTTCCTCTCTGAAATCAATAAAAATATATTTTTAAGAAATCTTTAAAAAATAAAATTTTTAAAAGCTGGAAGACAGTTTCATGCTGGTGCACATAGCAATTTCTAGAACTTCAGCTCCCTCTTAGCCTACGTTGGGGCCACTTAACTGGGGTCAGGCCAGTTTGTGAGATGCCAGGGGACCCAGGCTCTGGAGGAGAATGGCTGGAATGGGAGGATCCCGGCGAGGGTCCCCGCGGCCATGCCCTGGGGCTGGAACTCCAGGGGCTGCGGGGACCCTGAGCCACATGGTTCTCAGAAAGGTGACTCCAGGTCTCAGATTCAACCTTCCCTCCTGCTGCAGGCGTGGCCCTCAGGCTGCTGTGATGGGCTTGTCCTGCCAGCTTCTAACCAGCCCACTCACCTTCTCGCCTCACAGCCACCCTGCCTATTGTTGCCGTGATAACCCTTCAAAACCCTTTTCATTCTGAGCCTTCTTTACTTCAGAATTTGCCAAGAGGAGTTTTGGGAGTGGTTTTCTATTTCTTGTTGTTGTTGCTGGGGTTGGAGTTTTTCTTACTTTTAAATTCCACTCAAATGAGCAGGTATGATTTTTGTAATAATAAAAAGACTAAATGTGTCTAAAGTTGGGAGGGGACAGTTGGGAGCTGCTGTGGCTCTCGCTTCTTCATCGAGTCCGTACCTGTTGGGCAGTATTTGAGGCCTCCGTAAGTAGTGCTAGTCTAGCTACCAGGCATCCTCTCCCTGGATTCCTCCGTCCAGGCTGTTCTGGTTCCCTCACGGACCCGCTGCTACTCCTATCAAACCCTGTCCTCCTGCCCACTTCAGGCTGAGTCATCTTTCTAGATCTAGTTTAAATTTCACCTCCTGTGACTATCTTACTTCTTAACTGTATATATCACTTCTTGGACATTTCATTCAGGTCTGTCCCACACCCCTGTTGCCAACTATTTTCCCGAGTGACTCTGACCTCCCAAATGAAGTCCTGGCTCTTCAGGGTTAAGGGCGAGCACTTGTAAATTTTTTGCTTTCTCTGCGCGATCTAGCATAGTTCTGAACACATAATAGGTAAAACATTGGTCAATATACTCTGAGAACTGTATTCACATCTTAGCTGAAGGAATGAACATGTGTCAGACCACTGGTCACCCTTCCTACAAAATATTTGAAGGAGGATTTCATAGGGACAGTACTCATGAATACGAAGGAATGAAAAAGGTAACGGGGGTGGGGTGGGGGGGCCTTGGGTGTAGTAATGCCGGAAGCCAGTCCATCCTTGCTGCTTGACACAGTCGCTGCAGGATAGAAACATCTGCACAGCATATGTTTCAAGGGACCTGGCGTATATAGCATACTGTTCTTAATATGTTTGCTCCCCTTAGCGCTGTGTGTTTCAACCAAGGTCACCTCTCTGAGAAAGGTTGTTTCCCCAGGTAGGGATTTTCCCCTGAAGTTAGGGAGGGAATAAAACCTCTTAACTAAGTGCCAGGCGGGTAATTAATCACTTTAACTACAAACAATCATGCTTAAGCTACATAATCTTTACTCCCTGGAATGGAGATAAGAAACGCCCTAACCTTTGGAATAGAGATTGATAGGATTGGAATCAACTGGTATGAATACAGATGTAACAAGACAGAACTTAGAAGACAGAACCTACACAGAACCTAGAGACAGAAGAACTTCGCTGGAGAGAACATGGCAAAAGATCCTGGACAGAAACTGGCCACAGAACCTAGAGACAGAACCTGGCTACAGAACCTGGATAGAACATGGCAAGAGAACCTGACTAGAACCTGGTGACTGAACCTGGCTGGAGAACCTGGACAGAACCTGGCTGGAGAACCTAGTGAGGGAACATGGCTACAGAACCTGGCTGGAGAACCTGGAGAACCTGGCTGGAGAACCTAGCAAGAGAACATGGACACAGAACCTGGCTGGAGATCCTAACCAGAACTTCGCTGGAGATCCAGACCAGAACTTCGCTGGAGATCCAGACCAGAACTTGGCTGGAGATCCTGGCTAGAGATCCTGGCTAGGCTGCTGATCAACTGAACGCTGTCTCCGTGTCATTCCTTCTTCGCTGACTCCGTCCACACCTTTGGGGACCCCGGACCTGCTGGGGCTGGACCCCAACATAGTAACAAGCTGACTGTGTGGCCTTGGAAAACGTCCCCTTTGTCCTGACTTGACAGCCAGCCTCCATGGGACTCCTGTTGGCTATTCTGACCCCTGCTGGTGAGACCCTCTTCTGTCCTCAGCAGATGGGGCACGTCAGTGTCTACACCAGCTTCCTCCCCACCATGGTGTCCATCTCACTCAGTTCCATCAGCATCAGAGAGAACTCTTTCTCCAGGAAGCAGGCCCCACATGGCCCCACATGCCCTCACTGAGACAGTGATCACACCTCCTCTAAGCCTGGGTTTCTAAAGAAGTGATGCCTCTGCAATGACCACTCCAAAAGCTGGCTCATAGTACATTGGCTCTGAGAGCTGTTTGTTTACCTGTCGTCCGAGAGGTCAGGCAGGACGCAATAGCTGATCTTAGATGGTAAATTCTTAGAGGATGCATGTGATGTATTTTTAATGTGCCTGGGGCAGTTTCTGGTCTGAAAACACACTTCAAAGTGATTGCTAAAAGGTGCCTTTACACAAGGTCACATGCGTAAAATCTCATCTTTGCCTTCCCATGGTTAGGTTGATGGCAAAACCAGATAGAAAGTCTGAATTCTGCCCTAGCTGGTTTGGCTCAGTGGATAGAGCGTCAGCCTACAGACTGAAGGGTCCCAGGTTCGGTTCTGGTCAAGGGCACATGCCTGGGTTGCAGACTTGATTCCCAGTAGGGGCTGCGCGGGAGGCAGCCAATCAATGATTCTCTCTCATCATTGATGTTTCTATCTCTTCCTTCCTCTCTGAAATCAATATATATATATTTTTAAAAAGGTCTGAATCCTCTGCTAGATCTGCTAGTTAAACCCACCTCCTAATTAGCGGTTATTATTTAACCTCTTTAAACTCACTTGGGAAAGTGAAATGTGCATGATAATAGTACCTAACTCACAGTATTGTTTGAAGGATTAAATGAGATAATGCACATAAAGAGCCTACTAACATTCATAGCAATTACTCGGTAGTTTTGATTAGTCCTTGAGATAGAAGGTAACTGGACAACAGAAGCCATGAGCCAATAGCTTCTCGGTAGATTTGTTGAGTTGAAATGTTTCTGTGATCCGGGTTTGGAGCTCCAGGAAATCAGCAGAAAACCCAGCCTTTCAGGCAATCCAGTTTGGTGGCTAATATCTAGGTCCATCCCCTTTCTCTCCTCAGCACTGAAGACACCCACAGGGGCAGTAAAAAGAAATGGCTGTCTTGCAGGAGAGAAGGGAAAGAGGGAGAGAGTGGGTACCTCAGGCTACCTCGTTCTGCTTTTGTTTATTATAAACAGGCTAACCCAAAGAACCAGAGGATTTTCCTCCTGGGACAAGGGCTCCCAGCTGGCTGGCAGCGTCTCCACTGAAGCTGCAGTTGAGCATTGATTGGTCAAAAGCAATCAGTGTGTGTTTGGTTTGTGGGCGTGAACACGGTCCGGAAGGTCATTGAGATTTTATTGTATGAACGTTTCTAACTGATGTAAACATCCCAGCAGAGCTCACAAAGGACAAGACATTGAGTCCGAGAGAGAACCAGACAGAACAGCTTCCCGGGCGTTTCCCTCCTGGCGTTCTCTCCCTGGGCCTCACGGCCCTGCTCTCTGATACCTGCATCTCCATCCAGGGCAGCGGTGGGCCAGGTGTGTGGAGCCTGCCGGCCGGCTGAAAGCTGATTTGGCTTAGCATGTGGACTCCAAGAAATTCCCCGGGAAAGAGGCACACACAGAGCCGCAGGAGGGAGGAAGCGGGGCTCTGGTGGTCACCCCTACAGCCTGCTCTGCTTTGACTAAAAGGCAGCTCCAGCGAGGCTTCAAGGAGAGTCCCCGGCTTTGCCCGTGGTCTTCCCGGTAAGTGACTGGAGAGGCTGTGACTGCTGCCCCTGGACGCTCTGCCGGGTCGCTGCCCCTCCTGGGGCTGCTGGGCCTCTCCGTGCAGCTAAGGGAGCACAGCCCAGAGGGGATGCTGGCCATGGTGAGAACGGCACAGGGATTTATACACTGGACGGAGAATGTTGCCCAACCCAGCAAGGCGTAACCATTCTCTCTCATAAAATCAAATAGCTGTACTAGAGAGGCAAAGAGCAATGTTTTATTGTTGTTGTCAACACCAAACAAAACAATATTGGTTCCTGGGCAAGTTGAGTGCAGAGGGTGAGAGAGGGGTTTCAGGGGGTAAGCCTACGGTTTTCTCACCGTTTGGTAGCAAGAATCAAAGCCTAGAGGATATAGCGTCTGGGTCTCTCTCTTTGTACCCTGAGCCAATATAATGTCCTGGGAAAAGATCCCCCCCCCCCCCCGCCCGAGCTTAGCTCTCCATGGAGGATGCTGAGTGACCTCTTGGCAGACAGTCCTGGTAACCTCTGCCCATCTCACCAGCGAGGGAGCCTCTGGTGTAGGGAAGAAAGTGCAGAAGAGCTGAGGGAAAGGTTCTGGAGAGATGCTTGATAAAATTCAGGCAGCCCAGCCAGCGTGGCTCAGTGGTTGAGCGTCGATCTATGAAACAGGAGGTCTTTGGTTCGATTCTCGGTCAGGGCACATGCCTAGTTGCCGGCTCCATCCTCAGTGTGAGGTGTGCAGGAGGCAGCCAACCAATGATTCTCTCATCATTGATATTTCTATCTCTCTCTCCCTCCCTCTCCCTTCCTCTCTGAAATCAATAAAAAATACATATTAAAAAAAAAATTCAGACAAACTTCATTGGTGATGAAGTGATACAAGATTCTTTACATTATTTTGTCTAAAAAAAATGAATCTAGGAGAACAATGTGATCCAGCCTTTAAGTCCTTGTTCCCATTCAGTGATTTGCATAATGAATTAAAAAAAGAACCTAGCGGATGAGCAGCTCCCACGGCATAATATGTAGCGAACATTTCCTAAGTTTTCATTATGTTCCAGGAACTCACATGTAGTATTCCATTGCATCCTGGCGATTTTAGGAGCTGGCTGTTGGTATTATGCCCATTTGACAAATGTGAAAAACGAGGCTCAGAGAGGTAAGTCGGCCTCCCTCGGTTTGCCCGGCTGGTAGGTGGTGAAGACAGAATGCAATCACCCCGGAGTCTTTTAATTCTGAAGCGCAAAGCTTCATTTCCCCTCAATATTTACAGAAATGTTAAGAATTTTTAATAGTCATTAAAGTTAGCATTGCAAGAAGGTGGATGCTATTGTTTAAATAAATTAATTATTTTTTTTAAAGAGAGTGTTTTTCCTTTTCCGGCACCAGCTCCAAACACACACTGACGTACCTCCTTACAGTGGTCAAATTCTCCTTTCCTCTCCATCATACTTCCCTGCCTAATGTCTTCTTCACTACTAGCCCTCCCTCGGGTGAGGGGAGCGGTGCACACAATTTTCAGATCCTTATTCATCGGCATCCCCACCCAATCTCTCTTGGAGAAGAAAACGCCTGCACGCCAGCCTCAACAGGGGGCCCATGACTAGGGTCCAATAACCCACAGGTTTTGGAAGGGTACCCGGATAGGGAATAGACGTTCTCTCCGCCATGTCCTTCAGCCCGCTTTTCACACAAGAGAAGTTGACTCATCTTAGTGAGTAGGGACTTCCTAGATGATGGTGCTAAACCCCAAAGATTGAGCTGAATACATAGAAAGCTCTAGAAGTTCAGATGTTCAGTTCTTCTCGGAGTAGGGAAGAAAGTCGCTAATGTGCAGTTGTGCTGAGAATGCCTGAGCGTAAACCTTCCCTGTCATTCAATGCAGCTAATCCATACCGCGTGCCAAGGGAGAGGAAGTCTGAGGTTTGCTTTTATTCATATATTTTCAGCTTCGCTGTAGATACTGTTGTGTGTGGTAATTTCTAGGCAGATGTTACAATGTAGAGTTTCTCCAGGCTAGGTTTAGTTGGCATTTTTAACAGGACTCGGATTAAAAGTCTTTCTCCTCAAAAAAAAAAAAAAAAAAAACACGGTTCAGTGATTGAGGCTGAAAGGATCCTGGCTTTGAAATCCTCTCCTACAAAACCAAAGACAATCAGAGCAGCCTTATTATTTTATTTTCATTGCCACGAGTCTCTGTGAACCATCACAGGTTTAGGCTACAGGAAGCTCTGAGACCCCCCAGGTGGGCAGTCAGTCCCACCCCGAGGACCACAGAGAACCCTTGTGAGACCCTTCGCAAGTGCCAGGGGTCAGTCACACCGGCTGATGGGCTGTGAGCAGGACTCCTGAGGCTATGCATGTGAAAGCAAACATGCCTATTCTGTCTCTTTTCTTCCTACGCCCATTGTCTGTAGGTTAACTGAAAACTTAGTGGGTTTTTTTTTTTTTTACTTCTAAAAGGTACAAGTTGGAAGGGCAAATCGGATGACAAGGTAGGGGAGAGGCAGGTTGATCAGTTGAGTGTCTTCAATGTCATTCCATTATGAATTTCTGTAAGTAATGCTTCTGAATTCTCAATCTGATCAGCCAAATATAATTCTTGCATGTGGATGATAGAGTAAGTATTGCATATCTCAGCCAACCTATGCTTTTCCTTCTTCTCCCCAACCCCCAAAGGACTTGAAGAAGGGAAATCAATAAATCAATTGGTACCTTGTCCAATACCCATTTCAATGACATCACAGCGCCATTTGCTAAAGATCAGACATTAGTTACGGAAAGAGTCAGACATGTCCATTTGATGATGTATCTCTTTGCCTTTGTGAACCAGATATAAAGAGGAATAGTGCAGTGCCCTTGTAAGGAATGTTTGTGTTGACCTTAGAAAAAAGGAGGATAATTATGGAGAGGATGATAAAATATCATTCATATCTCAGGATTTATGACAAAGCCAGTGGGGAGTGTTTTCTTATCCCTTAATATTTAATTCAAAAATGTTTATATTCCTTCACCTTGGTCCTTAAAAATAAACCAGAATTCAACACTTAAAAATCTATAAATGAACATTTACATGCACCAAATTAGCTCTGGTTTTTTGAGAGAAATTACACAATGTGAAGAATGCTGTTATAAAACCACAATCCCAGGTACGTTCTGTTTTGTTCGTTCACTCATATATTTGCACATATCCGATGTTGTTGAGCTGGGGTAAAACGGTACAACTTTTTGTTTCATCTTTTCTCCAAATGCTTCCACGCTGTACCGTATCTTCATTTCTAAAACTCATCCTCCCTTGAACCAACTATAATACTCTTTTCACACAGACCTTGCAGATTTGTTGGTACAATATTATTAAAGGAGTATGCCTTACAAATAACCCCAAATAAGTGGAAACACAGTGGGAATTACAAGGATAATGACAACAGTAACGTTCATTTCTAATAGCCTGTCCTCAAAACTGCAGGACTGAGGCCCCAGGAAGAGAGTTCCGTTCAGGTGCTTTCTCACCTGGAGTGTGATTCTGTGCCGTGATCCAGCTCATGTTCCTGACCAGTGAACTACAACTGTTCGCCCCTAGATGGTCTTCAAGTTTCCTTCTAAGTGTGAAATTCTTTGCTTTTGTTCTCCTCTCTGGAGAGACTTGGAGGACTGCGCCTTAGGACAGCGCTGAAGAGCTGTGGGCCCCGCAGGGATTTCTGTGGGGGAGCTGGCCGGCTGGTAGCTGTGGGAGTATTGGCCAGGCATCTCTGCTCCCGCAGCACAGGAGTGCAGCCACACGGGGCGCGGTGGGGGGGGGGGGGGTCTGTGGGTCCCCTTTCGCCCTGGGTTAAGATTGTTCTCAACATCGGTCCTATCCTATCTGCACTCTTGCTGAATGAAGCACATGGAGCCAGGAAGGAAGAAAACCTGCCGCAGGCCTCACCCTCACCCTGTTTTGTGCTGGGACCAGCTAATGCTCCTGGAAATACACCACTTGGGAACACAGTGAGAAGGAATTAGACCACCGAAAATGTTAAATAAGGCGCAAGATGTGTGGGAGGAAAGTTTATAGAGTGTATACATCACCGTATGTGTGTATATCACTATATACCGACCTATGTTTTGTCTTTCCTTCCCACTGCATGTGGGCAAAGGGGGTGACCTCACCTACACATTGTTTTAACTGTATTTAGTCGTAAAGAGTCTATACTCCTGTATCCTCCATGTTCTTGGCTGTGAAACACCCGGGAATGAGGCTGGGCCCTGCGTGCCCTCCTCTGCTGGCGGGGAGCACCTGGCGGGCAGGTGTGGAGGCCCCAGGGCTGCGCATCCCTTGGGGTGACGCGGGCACAGGGCCGGCCTAGGCCTGGGCCCGGCTGGCCGGCGCCCGCGGCTGCTCCCCCTGCCGGGCGAGCGGAGCAGCGCCGAGGCCGGTCCCGGTGGCACAGCCTCCCGGCCGCCGGTTCCTGTGGGTGGAATCCGTGAGCCGCGGCCGGAGCGGTGGCCAGCGCAGGGCGGAAGCTCGCGGTCCGGGGAACGAGCATTTTCCTGCATAAACAATTGGCTGCGAGTAAACATCTGAACGTCTGAACCGGCGGCTCTGTAAACCGATCGAGCCCTCCAGCAGGAGGGGGGAGGGGGGGTATGGGGGCAGGAGGTGGAGGAAAAGACGCGAGGCCCAAAAGCAAGGAGGTGCCCCACACGCACTCCCTGAGTTCAGAGGCGCTGAAGTTACCAGCAAAGTCAGGGCCGATCCTGATCCACACCGCGCCCCTTTCCCCCGGGGATCCGCCTTTCCCCGCCTTGGATCAGCCGTCAGCCGGGCCACACTGCGCCCCCTTTCCCGGCCTGGGATCCCCCTTTCCCGGCCTGGGATCCGCACGCCCAGGTAGTCAGCACCGCCCACCCCGACCCCTGATGCCTGCTGACACCCGGACCCCCACACCGAGCGCCTCCGCGGGGCGCAGCCACTGCACACCCGCCAGCCCCGATGCAGCCGCTAGTTAACTGGGGCCTTGGAGAGCCCCGAGCCCAGGTGAGGAGCGGGTCCCGCACCCCCAGCTCTTGTCTTCGGGACGTACCTCCTGGGACTTGGGTCTGAGTAGCGCCCCCAGAGCAAAGCCGTTTGGGAGGAAAGACGCGGGGCGAATGCGCTTCCGAGCGGGAGGATGCGCGCACGTGCCTGGGACGCCAGGCGTGCTGGGCGGGAGCTCCGGCGAGGGTGCGTTTTGGGGTGCACACGCTTGGGCGAGGCGCACCCCGTGCGCCGGAGCAGCCATAACTTTTGGCAAAGTGGGCGCTGCCCTTGGTGCCCTCGGGCGGGGAGGTTGGGGGGGTACAGAACACGGAAGAGCGGCCACAGGGAAGCCGCGTGCGCCGCCCTGCCCTGTCTTTGGGGCATTTTCTGTCGGGTAAACCGCCGAGTCCAGCGGCCATCTGTCTATCCAACGGACGTGAGGAAATCACAGGAAATGAAGGGGGGAGCTTCGGCCTGCCCCTGGCCCCGTGTCCTCACCCCGTCCTCAGGCCTAGGGCCTTCCCGGAGGCAGCGCAGGGCGCCCCGAGGGTCACCATACCGCTCCCGGCCCCGCGGAAATCTGGTCCCCCCCCCCCCCCACGCCCACCCTGACGCCCACAGAAACCCTGCGGCCTGGCGCAGCCTGGCGTCCGTCCCCCGCTTGGCATCCGCGGTCCAGGAGCGGCCTCCTTCGAGGGCCCTGACTGGTGTCCGCAAAGGGACTCAAACCGCAGACCAGGCTCGGGGAGCCCAGGACAGGAGCCGTGGCCCGGGTGGGCGATGCGGGCCACCCCTTAGGAAGGGAGCCCCCCCCCCCCCCCTCCGGCAGAGGCTGCTGCTGCTGAGTGAGATCTCCTCCGCTGCCTTTTCTGCTCTCCTGGGGCTCTCCTGGGTCACGGGCGCCCGGGAGGCTGGGAGGACCCTCGAGAGCCGCCTGAGCCAGAACCAGGAGCGCGACTGCGCTCCCAGCAGCAGCTCTGGGTTCCCCGCGGAGTGGCCGACTGGGGGCACTGGGAGAGGGTGAGGGGCAGGGGCAGGGGCAGGGGCAGGGGTTCTTTCCCGCCCGCTTCTCCCCGCTCGTCCTTTGCAGAATGCGCCGGTGGTTTGGCGGTGGGGCTGTGATGAAGGCAGACTTTCCAAACGCCCCCTCCCGCTCCCGCAGTTTTCCTTGGAGACGGTGCACTCCCGCACACACCTTTCTCTAACCTGCCCTCCTCCGACGGAAGGTAATATGTGTGAAAATCAGCCAAGCCCAGCGTCTGAGCTGCAGGCTTCGTGCACGGGGGCCGGGGCTTCTAAAGTGGCGGATACACTGTTGCAAAGAGGCTCTACCGGTTGGAGACAGAGACACCGAGCCGGACGGGCGGGGGGGCGGGGGGAGGCGGAAAGTGGGCCCCCGGGCTGTGTGCACCTCGCGCGGGCAGGGTCTGGCCTCCCCGTGCCTGGGCCCCAGGCGCCTCGGCCCAGCCAGGGGCCAGGAGCAGGCTCCCCAGGCCGCAGAAGAAGCAGACAATCCGGGTCTTGCACCCACCCTGTCCCCGCCGCCACTTTTCCCTTTGCTGATGGGCCGCGTCCTGGGCCGGTAGCCCGAGGCGGCGACGTGGGAGTTGAGCGATCTGAGGCCGGCTCGGCCCTCCCGGGTTTAGGAACCTTCTGGGGGCGGAGGAGGGTCAAAGGGACATCCGTTTATTTGGCAAGAGGACGCGGGTTATTTCCCGCAGACAGCGGGCGGGGCGCGCGGGGGCGGAGGGCTCTGCGGGATGGGGATGGTCCTTGAGCAGGTAATTCTGCGGCGGGTAGAGCAGGTGACTGACAGTGATGGCAACCAGGCCGGGCAGCGCCCTATCCGGTGATCAAGACGCTTAACCTCCGGGGTTGCCTCTGGTGGGCTCCCCCTCTCCCTGCAGCTCCCCCTCCCAGGGATTAGGGGGCACTCCTCTCCCAGGGGCACCCCGGGGTCGCCTTCTGGGCCCTTTCTGACCTCTCCGGGCTGTTCCTCTGCGCAGGGCTGGGGAGGAGGGGGCAGCCCGCAGACGCGTCCCTTCTCGTCGCCCACCGCGCCGAGTAGGGTTCACCCCGCGGTCCCCCGGGTCACCTCCCCCCGCAACCACTTGTCTGAAACTTACCAGATTCCAATCTTTAGGCAGGAAAAAAAGTGTTTCATATACAAAGCGATCAGGGTATTTGCAGATAATTGCGAATGTCAAATACTCGGGCGTGATGACAAAGTGCAGGGATCGCCCGGCCCAGCTCCGCCTGCGGGGCGGGCGTGCTGGCGGGGCTCCCGGGCCACCTCGGCCTCGGAGGAGGGAGGGGGCGGCCGCGCAGCTGCACGCAGCCCTGCCCGCCCCAGGCCCCGCCGCCCCTCCGTGGAGCTGATCCGTGGGCTCATGCACTGCGTCCACACTTGGGGCGAGGGTGGGTGCAGCACCAGGCCGGCCCCCCACTCGCAGGCACGAACACCCCAGGCAATTGGCACACGCACGCACGCAGGGCGCCCGGGCCTCTGGGAGACGCCTGGCCCAATGCTCGGCCAGGGCCAGGCCCCAATACCTCCCAGCGCTAAGCCAACCGTCACCGCCGCAGCCAGACACACGTGGGAGGGGCGAGTCCCAGGCAGCCGCCACTGCACCTTCTAGGGCTGGGCTGAGTCCTTCAAGGAAATAAACAACTTCTTTTAAAATGCAAAAAGCCCCCTGGAAGCGGCACTCTCCAGCCCCATCTTCCTCTCCCCAGGTGCAGGGGGCCTTTTTATTAGGGGCGGGGGGGGGGGTGCAGGAGCGGGAGCACACAAGGCCCACCACAGCCAACCCTACCCAGGCCTTGGTGACTGCAAAGGTGGGCTGGCCGGTGTCCCAGCAGCTTTGAGGACAATTCCAAGACCCTCCTCCCGCAACTGCAGGCCCAGAATGTTTAACAGCCCCAATTCCTTAAAAAAAATAAGGCACTTTTGTTGGATCCCAAGTCTACTGGAAACCCAGGGGGGCATCTAGATGGGTGATGAAGGCAGTGGCATGCCTGCGACTTCCCAGGGTCAGGACCGCAGTGGGCAGGGTGGCCCCGGGGCTGGAGGCAGGGGCAGGAAGGAGTAGTAGGCGCCCACACACCACACAGCCAGGACTGCCAGCCCCTGGGCTCAGGCCTCGGAGTCCTGGGTCCCAGGACAACCCCAGGGGAGGGGAAGAACCTGGGAGACCCTGGCACTCTCTCCCGCTGCTCCTGGAGGGCAAAGAAGTGGAGGGGTTGCTTCTGAAGGTGGGAGGTGGCGGTGAGGGGAGGAAAGCCCAGGAGGGCAGGTCAGAACCTCTGTCTCTATTCCCCCCCCCACTTCCAGACCCCCTGCCCCCTCCACTGAGCGCCTGCTGTCAGCATATTCCTGGAAGCCCGGAAAGTGTTCCACTCAGATCTTCTGAGGTTTCCAACGTGACAAATTAGGCAAACGCGCCGCTGCAGCCCGGCACCTGAGTCTGCCTTGGGGGGAGGGGACGCTACTGGGGGCACAAGTGGGGAGGAGAGGCTGGCTCCCCCGCTTTCTCTGCCTTTGGGCCAGGTGGACGGGGACTAGGGCCTGGAGCTCTGCAGGGCGTGGGCCTTGGGGAAGCGGGATCCCAGGCCTGGCTCCTGGCTTAGGGGCACCCGGGGCTGGGCTTCAGCCTTTCACACCCTGCCCTGCAAGGCCTGGGTCTTGCTGGAAGGCCATCCAAGGTCACCACGGGGCAAGCAGGGCGACCTGCTCCGCAGGGCGCTCTTGGGCCAGGTCCAGGCAGTGCAGGAGGACCACAGCGCCTGTCCCCAGCCCCGCCGGCCAACAGGGGCTGCACAAGTGTAAGATGTGATTCTATTTGACTTTCCAAATCAGATCGCATTGATTGGGGGCCCAAAGAGTTCACGGCACATAACTGTCTTAATTAAATCGGCTGTAAACAGACCAATCTCTGCTCCCTTTGCACACGGAGCTCTGGGGGATGCAAGGGCCCTGGCAGAGGCCGGGCTCGGGATATCTGTTTGTTTTTTGCTTTTTAAAGGAGTGTGAAGGAGGCAAAGAGCGGAGTTTCCAAGACCTCAGGAAACAGCTTAGCCGAAACCAAAACAGGAGAGAGCAGGGGGTGCCTACAAGCTGGGGCACAGCCTGGGTTCACAGGGCAGCTCCTTGGGGACCGCAGCTGGGATGGGACCTTCAGCGGAAGGTCAGGGAGGGACAGGCAGGTCCTGGTCGATTTGGGGAGGCTGAGGTGTACTTGGCAGAGACGCTGGGCTGTCCCCAGCCCTGCCCTGTTCTTCCCAATCCTTTCATCGCCCTCAGCCACTGTATTCCACTTCCTGGCCCTGGGAGGGCAGCGCAGGAGCACACGTCCTTGACACGGCCAATTTAGGGGACCAGGGGTTGCTACAGTGAGTGCCCAGCACGTGGCCACTGCGGTGGTGCCAGGAGCCTGGCGAGGGCAGGAATGAGGAGGACGGTGGGACAGGAGCCCTGGAGGAGCAGGTGGGAAGGAGGGTTGTTTGTAAGCCTTTGAGAAAGCAGGCGACGGGGAGTGCACACTCACAGCTCAGGAGTCCCCCGCTTTGGCAGCCAAATGCCAACACCCTGGCAAGCTGATCTTGGAGAAGGGAGAGGAGGGAAAGGCTGTCTCGTACCCTTAGCCCTCGACGCCGCCCGAGGCTGGGGAAGCGGCGGCACCCAGGAGGAGGGCAGGACGCGGCTCTCCAGGGGCCTGGGCAAAGGGCTGGGTCTATCCCGGAATCACTGGGCCTCGGGAAGTTACCTGGCTGCAGGCAGCCCTGGGCTCACTTTGGGGCTCGCAGGCTAAAACAAAGAAAGCTCAGCAATGCTCTAGCTGAAAGCCAAAAGGACAAACTCTCATGCCGTATATGTAAACACCACATCTGAGCGCCCAGGTTCGGGTGTGCTCCTGGGAACTTCCGTGCGGCTGCCTTCCCACCCCCTTGGTTCGCACAATTGCATTCTCATCGCTTTTCATCCACTAGCTGCTGACCCGAACAAGAATCGGATTTAGAAACACTGCATTTCGTTAGGTTGGTAATGGCAAACACTAGCTACATTGTATTCCGTATAGAATTTAAGTTCAAGGGAATTTTCGTATATAACGCTTTTCGAAAAGTCCTTTAAAAGATTTGTTTACTTCCGTACAACAGACATGAAAAAAAAAAAACCAATGTATAGCCCGCTCTGACTGAGGGAAGGATGCTCAGATTGTCTTTAGATCCCGGAGATTCTGCAGACACTAGCGAATGGGCTACTTGCAGGCATCATTCATGAATGGCCTTTTCTGTTTTTAAATTGAGGTATGGTTTCCCAGGTGGAAAAATTCTTTATGACTAAAAAAAACGTGCTTTCAAAAGGGTTAGAAAATTAAAGCAAACATTTAGAATGCGTTACCATATCGGGGTGTCTCCGGAGTCAAAGAGCTATCACTACAATCTAGGATTGGAACTCCAAATGCAGTGAAAGGGAATTGCAATGCGAACTATGCGAGAGACCCTGCCTATGTCTTCATCACACCCACAGGGAACACTCCTCAGACCCCCCTATACGATACTTGTATGGTGAGACTGGAATTGTTGTCAGCGTTTTCCTCCACGGAAATAACAACAGTCCACCTTTCAGAAGGCTTCCCTGGGAGTGACAAAGACGACTGTTCGGCAGCCAGAGGGCTTGTGAAACAAACTTCTTTCACACGCTCACACTTGCACGCGGCACACAGCCGCACACACCATGGCCGGTTTTTCAAAAATGTTGCTTCTGAATGAGAGAGAGAGGGAGAGAGAGAAGAGGGGCCAAGAGAAAGACTGGGAAACTCGAGCTTAGGTAACCAACAAACCCAATTACTAGGCTTTATTGATACTAAAAGGGAAAGTTCCCCTCGTAAAATTTCTCCCAGCTTATTAGTTACTTAAATCAGCCCCGGGGCTGGCAGAGCGACGCCCTGGGCACCCGCTGGAGGCTCCTGGAGGTGCAGGCGCGCCCCATCGGGACTGGGCACCGGGCAGAGGCGGGCGCAGCGGGCGGAGGTGAGCCACTGGGCAGGGCTGCCGGTCGGGCCCGCTGGGAGGAGGCTCCGTGGCCTGTGGATGTGAGAATTGGGAGACGAAGCGTCACCGCCACTGGCAAGGACGTGGGTGAGCAGGCCCGGGGCTGCGGAGCGCCCGACCCAGCGGGCTGGTGACAAGCCCGGGCCGCCTGAGTGTGGCCGCCGGGCACGGGACCACTGAGGGCCCCAGGCTGCTGTTCGCGTGGGGCTGGACCCCGGTGAGCGTGCACCTTTCTGGGTGCTTGTCCCTTTCAATAGCTGACAGTGTGTGTGTGTGGGGGGGGGGGGGGCGCCCGTGTGAACAGTTGAATTTATTTAAAATAAGCTCCCAATCGACCTACTGAGTCTTCGCAGCCCGACAGGGTGGCTCTGCAGCCCCGACAGCCCTGGCAGCGGGAGGTGATGCCCAGCGCAGCCAAGCGAGGCCGGCGCCCGGGCGGGGCGGGTCTGCGCCCCAGGACACGGCTGTCGCGCCGCCTGGGCCCGAGCCGGGGATCGGGCTTCCACCGACCGGGAGGGTGCGGCCCAGGGGGACCCAGGGCCCCGGCGAGCCTCCAGCCTCGGAAGCCCTTAGGCTCCCCGCCACCGCGTTCGGGTTCAGGCCGCCGGGCAGACCGACGGTGGCTCCGTCTGGCCCAGGGTCCCAGGGTCCCAGGAAGTGCCCGCGACCTGGGCTCCGGTGCGGGCTCCGCGGCGGGGCGAAGCCAGCGCGGGCCTCCCGGCTCGCCGGTCCCTGGAGGGTCGGCGCGGGGTGCGCACCGCAGGCTGGCCTGGCCGGAGTCTGGGGTGCGGGTGCGGTGCGGGCCTGGCGTTCCCAGGTGTCTTTTCCACTCCGAGGGGCGGGGGCGAGCGGAGGGCCCGGGCGTGCTGCCTGCCCCACGCATCGCACTTTTGGGGGGACGGCCGGGCTGCGTCCGGGGCCCGGGGCCCGCCCAGGCCCCGCCGCATCCCCGTCGGGTCCGAGGTGTCCAGGCGGCAGCAGGCGCGGCTTCGGGCGCGGCGGCGGAGCGGAGCGCAGGGCTGGGCCGCAGCCCACGCGGTGGCGCTGTCGGGAGCGGACGCCTGGGCTGAGCCGGGGACCCCGGCGGTGACCCGCGCTCGGGGGTGAGGGGCCGCGACGACGAGTCCAGGCCTCGGGATCTTCGCCGCCATCTAGGGCCCGGGGATGGGCGAGGGGACCGGCCCCCTCCACCTGGCGCGGTGCTTCCCGACGGAAAACGCGGCGGGGCTGGAGCGTGACTCCCGTTCCCACACCTCGCCCCCCGGTGGGGCGGGGGCCGCGGCCGCTCCTGCGGCGTTTCGTGTGCCGGCCCCTTTGCCTGGATCCCCAGGACGTTTAAAGCCGATTTCTGCGTTTGAAAAGCGAGGAGAGCGGGGCCGTCATTCTCTCGGGCGCCGCCGCTGCAGGACGCCTCGCTATTCCACTCCGGTCCGTGGAGAGGCTGCAGGAGCCGGAGTCCCGCGGGCGCGGTCGGAGCCGCTGGAGCTGTGCTCGGAGCCCCGCGGGCACTCCGCCTCCCCGGCCTCCCAGCCCGCGGCCCCGGCAGGCGCATCCCCACCGGAGGCCCGAGGCCTCCCCGGCCCCGAAACTCGTCCCTTCCCTTCCTCCCTCGCGCGGGCATCGCTCATCCCGGACGCGCGCGCTCAGCCCCTCCATCTGGGACCCCTGGGCGCCTGCGTCAGGCCTGTGCCCCCGGCCTCCCTGGGCCGCCGCCTCCCGGTGCTGGGCTCACTGGTCTGACCCGGACTAGTGGCCTTCCTCCCTCCCCAGTTAGCCGTCGCCCGGCGACTGGTGTCCGTCCGAGCGGCAGGGCTGGCTCCTTGGCGGATGGGAGGCCCTCCGCCGCCCCTGCCTAGGCGGCCCGACGGCTGCTCCCCGCTCCGCCCCCGCCCGGCCGCCGCGGGAGCCAGGAGTCATCTGTCTTGGCCGGGCGCGGGCTGGGGTTTGTCCTGCTCGGATGCCAAAGGGGGAAAGCGAGCGGAAAGCAGAGTAAGTGCCCCCCGCCCCCCGCGCTCGGGTCAGTTCCCAGACACCCCCGACCCGGCCGTCCAGGCTCCTTCCCCTCGGGGCGCGCTGGCCCCGGGCCTCGTCCACTTGGCGCGCGCCCTGGCCCACCCCACCCCGGCGCAGGGAAGTGGTCCTCGAACATGTGGGGCGCCCGACTCTCCAGGACAGTTCTCGGCGGAAATTGGCCGCTGAACTGGTGTTGGCTTCACGTGAATGAAGGCTTCCCTCCCGCCCCCTTCTGGCCCAGCAGAGCGAGCCCAGGGCCAGGTGGTGGTGGTGGTATGTGCGTGGGGGTGGGAGGCTGGTAGAGGCAGGCCGCGTGGGTACCTAGGAACCGTCCAAGGGTTTGGATGTCTCAGTTTCCCCCCTGAGAGCATGTGGGCGTGGGGGGGGGAGGGGGGAAGGACGTGGCCCAACTTGCCTGTGCTCTCAAGGGCAGTGCCTGGCCAGCAGGGCCTCTTGGCCTGGGGACCAGACTCGAAATCTAGGCGCCCTGGGACGGATGCTGGACCCTCGGAGGCCCGCGTGGCCCAGCGGGGAGCGGACGCCCGGGCTGGGCACCGGCGCGCTATTCCCGGGCAGTGGGGCCCATGCCGTCCCGCGTGGGCAGCGGGCCCCGGAGAAGGAAGGTTGGCCGGTTGGCCCCAGTGAGTGGCGAGCTAGCGCGGCAAAGCCTGGGCGTCCGGAGACGGAAATCGAGTGTTGTCATTAAAATGCAGGCCCTAGAAGGAAGGAGAAGGCCTGCGAAGAGCTAGAGAGAAAAGGGGGAGAACATGGACATAAGAAAAAACATGCATATTTAAGCCCAGCAAAAAAGATCCGTTGATTTTTAAAATAATAAATCTCAGTGATTGTGAAAGACAGGCGACCTTTGACTAAATGGCATGTGAAAAAAATTGGGAGTAGGGGGAAGAAGGGAAAATTTGAGTACATTCCCAACGACGAGTCAGTGAGAAGCAAGCGGAGAGATAACAATGCCCCCCACCCATGGGAACTCTAGGCTGTGAGTTCTGCAGCAAACTATCGGATAATGCACAGAAATGCATTTTGGGTCAAATTATTTTTTTTTTTTTAGAAAAGTAACTGAAACAATTTTTTTTCTTGAGTATGATTTTGTTTTTAAAATGTTAGGAAATAAACCACTTGAGGAATATGAAACGAAACCAAACAAAACTTGTAGAGTCATCATAATTTATTTACTGTTTTTAAAAAATAGAAAATCCTAATCAAAAGCAAAAATGTCATTTAAAATTTCTTATTGTCAAAATTAAACATGCTGGAAATAATTGCTTACTTCGATGATATAAGATCAATACAAAAACTGTTCAGTTTCAATCTAAAAGCTTATGCAATTTGAAACATAAAAGCCTTTATTAAGGACAAAACTCTAGGAGGGAATAAAACACACAGCAGACATATATCACGAAACTTCTAAAATTCTCATTTAAATCGAAAGATATTTGTAAAATGTGTTACTAAACATAAGTCTACATTCAAAACACATTTCTGGTAATCATTCATATTATTCGACATTTCCCTTTACGCTAAATGTAATTTTAAATAGTTGTTCTTTTCCCCAAAATGATATAAAAAATGGACAACAGAAAGCAGTGAATTTTGCTTTCAATAAAGAGAAAGCAATGAATTTAAAAGGGTGTGCGGAACCTGAAAACAAACCAGCCGCAATGTACATTTAATTGTACATAATTGTATACTTTATTTAAATCGCCCTTCTCGGGAGTTTAATAATTTAGAATCAATAGTTCCCCTTCAAAGCATAATAAAATATTTACACTGTATAAAATATTAACCGATTAACCACAGGGCTGTGTTGTTCATAAAAGTGTGACTGAAGTCCTGCAATCATGCTGTTGACACAAGCCTGTGAGGTTAGGGAAGTGATCCTTCGCAAAATGTAAATGACCCTCCGGCAGTGGCGTTTGTAAAATAGCTCATTAATGACTTAAGATTGAATCGCTCCAACCATTCGCATCATCAGATATAATAATAGTGACGAATCAGACAGGAACGATCCGATCCTGGCTAACCCACTTGCATTTCCTTCCCTCCCCAGAAGTCCTGAAGACCTAATATCACCAATTCTTCCAAGTTCCTGGGCCCGGATCCCGAGGAGGATCCCGCAGTTCAGGACCCAGGTAAGGAAAGAAACAGCATTACTGTCGTCGCGGGGATGTGAAATGGAAATGCGCCTTTCACCATTTTGAAAGCAGGCTCAAACTTGGACGGCGGTCGTTGCTTTTTGCAACACCCCCTTCCCATTCAGGCGGGATAGGTATATAAAGAAGAAAGTCTGTCGATCAAACTTACAGTTTGCTTCTCTGCAGCCCCCAAACCCTTCCAGCTACCACCACGAGTAGATTTACTTGAGCCACTTTTTTTTTTTTCTTCCTCGCCGACGTGAAGGGTGCGTTTTCTCTAACCGGTGCGTTTGGGGTGGGATTTAAGGAATAAAAAATGGGGAAAAGAAAACGCTGCCTAAAACTCCCAGGGTGGCTCCCCGCAGGTTTGCGGCCCCGCCGGCTTCCCTTCCCGGCAGGGCTCCGGCCGCCCCGGGAGTCGCCTCGGGCTTCTTGGAAACTGGGCGGGCGGCGCCTGGGTGCGGGGCTCTCGGGGATCCGGGCGCCAAGACTCCGGCCGGGGGCAGGTTTCGCTTCGACCGTCCTTTCTGCTCCAGAGGCTCCCCCTACTTTTTAGGGGATGGCCGTGCGCACGCCGTCCACCGGGCGGTGGGTGCGGCGAGGGGACCTCGGCCAGGCCCCGGACGAGGCTGGCAAGACTTGCCGTGGTGCGTGCGCGGGTGCAGAGAATTTCCAGGATCACCCCCGAGAGCGTTTCCCAAAACCGACTTTAGTTTGGCCCTCTGGCGCCGCCGTACAGTCAGCACTTCTTAAGGGGGACCGGTGGCTTGGGCAGCTGGGTGTGGGGAGTCCTCGGGTCCTGGGGATCAGGGGGAGCCAAGGTGTGCAGGAGGGAGGAAAGGTGCGGACAGCTGAGGGGGTCTTCATTGGCCTCCAGGCCAGAGGGTCGCGTCCACGCGTCCCGCCCCCGATCCGGCCCGCGAGTGTCAGCCAGCGCCCTAGGCACCTGGCGGGGGGCCCCGGCTCTTGCCCACGTGCTTTTCTTTAAGGAGGTTGCGCGCCCAAGCGGGACCTCAGGGACAAAAGCGCGGCCGGAGCCCGGCCGGCTCGGCGAATGCCCGCGCCACCTTAAATGAGCGCCGCGGCGGGAGCCGGAGCCGGGCTGCGGAGGGCTGCTGCCGCGGCAAGCGGCAAAAGTTTGGGGCTGAGCGACGCCTTCGCCGGACCCGCTGGAGACGCCCCCCGCGGCCCCCCGGGAACCGAGAGGCTAGGTCCTCACTGCCCAGCTCGGCCGGCGCTCGCAGCCCGGGGCCCGCGCCGCTGGAGGTCCCCGGAGTTCCAGCCCCGCAGCCGGGGGTCGGGCGGCCCCGTCGCCCTCGCTGCCACCGCGGCACGGCCTCCGGGGGGCTCGGGTGGCACCGATCGAGATGTCGCCGGCGCAGCGAGCGCTCCAGGGACTTCGTCCAGGGATGCTCCCGGCTCTGCGCCCCGCACACAGCTCTCTCTCCTGTGCCACCCACGGCTCGGCGGGCAGTGCCAGCGCTCCTGCCATTTGGGACACCCGGGCCATTGTTCTGGACCCGCGATCGTGCCAGCTCTGAGGGCGCAGCGGCCTTCTCCGCGCGCGCGGCGGGCCCGGCCAGGCGGCTCCGCGCCGAGGGGGAGCTCGCAGGCTCCGCGAAAAGTTGCTCGGAGGGGCGGAGGCGGTGGGTGGTGGGCGGAGGCGGGGGGTGGGGGAGGCGGTAGCCCTCCTATCGCCGAAGTCGAAAGTACTCGGCGCAGCGAGCCGGACCCGGAGCCCAGGCGGCCGTGGCCACCTCCCGCGCGCCTGTCTGCGCCTCCGCGGGGAGACCAGGCAACCAGCGCCAGCCCGGTCGTTGCCGCCTCCGCGCCGGGACGAGCGCGCCTCGGGGCTGGGAGAGGCAGCCGCACCCTGGACTCGCCGCGAGGAGGAGGAGGAGCAGACCCCGCGCCCCGGCGCCCGCTGCGCCCGGGAGCACCCGCCGCTCGCGCGGCACTCGGTCCTCGGTCCTCCGCCGCCCCGCGCGCGCGGTCCCTGCCACACGGCTTGCCCACCGCCGCCTCTCCGCTTCCTCCTCCTCCCTCTTCCCGGCCTCCCACCCGCCCCGCGCCAGTCCCTCTACCTCCGCCGCAGCCCCGCCGCCGTTGGGTCGCTCGGCTCCCGGCGATTGATTGATTGATGTTTAATTTCCTGCCAGGCGGGGCCCCCCTCCCCCGGCCACCTCCCCCGCCCTCCTCCCCGCCCCCCACTCGCCGCTCTCGCGGCGGTGGACCAGTCTGGCTTGGGTTTAGATCGTTCCCCCCCCACCCCCATCCCGAAATCATCCAGAGACGTCTCCCGCCCCCACCCCAAATTATTATTTTGAAGGCGCTAGATCTGGGGACGGGGAGGGGGAGGGGGAGAAATCGGAAACCGAGGACAACCCAAAAGGACTCACTTTGCCTGATGACTCAACGCAACTAATAATCATCTCCCTCTCAGTGCGTCTCTCTCTGCGGCTTGTCAGGGAGTCTGGCTCCGGCTGCTGGCGGCGGCGGCCCGGAGCGGAGAGGCTGGAGGTGACAGCTCGGGCGGCCACCGCGCTCTCTCCCGTGCGCGGCCCCGGCTCCCTGCGCCGCCTCGGCTCCCGGTGGCACCGGCCCTGGGGCTCCGGCCGCGCCTCCTCGCGAGCTAGCAGCCCGGTGGAGCGGCAGCCCGGCCCGCCTCCGGGTCCCCAGCGCTTGCTCTCCGGAACCGGTCTCCTCCGCGGAGGTGCGAAGGGCTCTCTCTGCCTCGTCTCTGCTCCCCTCCTCTGAGGCCCCCTCCCCCGCTCGCTCGGTGCCCCTTCGGAGGAGCCTCCTTTCCCTCCCACCTCCCCTCCCCTTCCCCCCCAGTCATCCTCATCATAACTACCATCTCCGCGCTAGAAGGCACCCTGACCCGGGACCGTGCGCGGTGGGACCCGGGGCGGAGGCGAGGGGAAGCAGGGAGAGGAAGGCAGCCCCGGACTGCACTGCGAGGCGAAGCAGCAGAAACTTTCCACCCTGGAGTCTCTACTTTTGCTCCATGGACAGAGCCCCAGCCAGCCGAGCTACAGACAGACCGTGAGCAGTAAGTACGTGGCCGGGACTCCCGCGCCGCGTCTGGAGTTGGGGAAACCCGGCTCGGGCTCCATTCCCTGCCCGCCGCGCAGCCTCGGGCCGGGGAGCACTAGCCCCGGGAGTGCGGGCGAAGTCTCTGACCGCAGCCCTGGGGCTCCGTCCCTGCGGCGCGGGCAGGTCCCCTCTCCCCTCCCCGCGGCCGCCCCCGCCTTGTCTAGGGGAGCCGGGCGCAGTGGCTGCTCCTGCGGCCGGAGCGCTGGAGAGGATGCCCGGCGCACTCCGCGGTGCCCCGCTCCTGCTTCTCGGGGTGTCGCGACAGCGTGGTGACATTTCATCAGGTGTCTCCTTCTCCTCCGCCGCCGCCCCCCCCCAAAAAATCCAGGGGTGCCGAGATCTGTGGGTTCCCCGAGGAGAGCGCTGCCAGTCAAGCGACCCGGAGGAAAACTTTTTTGGAGAGATTTAAACATGGGGTTGATCAAGTCTCGCCCTGGCTGCACTAATTTAAATGCTTTTATTTTTATTTATTTTTGTTTTTTGCTTTTGGATGTTATGCTGAAGAGCTTTTAAAAAAATCACATGGGATCGTTCGAAGATAAGAAAGTTCCAACATAACAACAATTGTAGCCCCGCCCTGGGGATGAAGGTTGTTGGGGGTTATTCAGAGGAACACCTCCAAATGTTTCTGGATGCTTCTGACTGTGAAATGAGGGTTGATTTTGTGCAAAGTGTGTGCACGCGCTTCGAGCCTCAGGGAAGGTAACACGCAGGGGTTCAGGGCTCCTGTCGCCAGGCCTTCGGCTCCTGCCCAGGAACAGCGCCTTCACCGTGTGGTTCCTTTGGTGTCTTATAGGCTGTGCGCGTCCCCCCCCCCCCCCTCCCCCGCAGTGAGTCGGTGGGATGCCTTTCTAGGAAGTTCACTTTGCCCACAACCCCGACCCGCGACGGCGGAGCTGTGGCACCCGGGACAGTGGATGCCAACCCCTTCCAAGGGGCCGCTGCTTCGGGGCGCCCCTGGCGGGGGCCCCCGACGGGTCCGTGGGGGCCTCTTCCTGGGCAGCAGCGCCGGGTGGGGTGGCGTCGCAGCCCTCCGAGCCCCGGGGCTCCTTCGGGCGAGAGGCTGGCACTGGCTTCCCGGCCCGGGCCCGGGCCGCGTGGGAGGAAGTTTGTGTGGCTGTGGCGCGTCGCTTTGCCACTGGCCTGAACGTCTATCACGTGTGTGAGCGGTTTTCCCTCTTTTTCTCTTCCCTCCCCCGTCCCTCCCCCCGCCCCCTCCCTAGGTCCCTGCGCGTTTTATTGCGACCTGCCCGTGGGAACTCTGTCTCCGAGCCGGAGCAGCATGGAGCGGCGGAGCGAGAGCCCGTGTCTGCGGGACAGCCCCGACCGGCGCAGCGGCAGCCCCGACGTCAAGGGGCCTCCCCCGGTGAAGGTGGCGCGGCTGGAGCAGAACGGCAGCCCCATGGGAGCCCGCGGGAGGCCCAACGGCGCCGTGGCCAAGGCCGTGGGAGGTAACAGCCCGCGCGCGGAGGGAGGCGGCGGCCCGCGGCGGCGGCGGCGGGCGCGGGGATGGGGGCCCGGGCCAGGCCGGGGTTCAGGTGCCCCGGGCTCCTGCCGGTGTAGGGTTACAGGAAGTGGCCGCCAGGTCGCCAGATAAGGCCCCGTGGCCTCTCCTCTGCCACTGGTAGCTTCCTCTCCAGCTCAGCCCAGAAAGCGCTTTCCCCAGGGGGTGGCATTTTTTGGGCACGTTGCCACTCCCTGTGCGCTGAGGTGTTGGCAGGTTTATGTCACAGCCAGCTAACTGTTTCTAGCTTTTCCTCGAGAGCTTTTTAGGGATTTCACTCTGTTGCCTGGCCTCCCAGTGTCGGTGGCAGGGATGAAGTTCAGGTACGTTCGCTCTTGGGGGGCTAGTGTTCCATGCTCCCTCCGGGGCCGGAGCATGAGCGTCAGGAGGGTTGTTACTTCATAGATGGGCTTGGAGACCAGTGAGTAACAACTGGGGGCCTTCCCAGCCACCTTTGCAGTGTGAAATAAAGAACCAGGCATCCATCAGGCCCTTAGCGGCTTTAATGCTACTGTTTCCTATAGAGTCATGCGTTCGTAACTTCGTTAGGAATTAGAGCACAATAGGTAAAATAGCATAGTAGCCTTATTTCCTTTCCAGGAATTCAATATTATTAAAAATAATCTTTTGTAGTTTTTTTTTTTTTTTTACTACTTAGCTACCTTTTTTTAAAGTGGTTAGGAAAAGTAATTTTATAAAATGAAGATGTGCAAGGAATTGATGCATTACTCAAATATTTTGAGGTTTATGTGCCATTTGCCCGTTGTTTTTTTTAGAAATAAAATGCAGGTTTCTCCATGGTATGCAGTTTTATTGTGTTTGGGATAAGTGACTTTTAACTTTTTTGCTTCTAAAGTTTTTCTTTGTCCTAAAATTTTCAGCAGTAGCCCATTTAATATAATTCTTTATATTAGCCTGTTGTAATGTTACAAACCCCTGGCAAAACTTAGTGATAAGCTCCATCCCTAGGTTCTAAATAGCCATAGTATGTATTTTGAAGTAATTATTTAACATGTTCACTCCCCTTTAAAGAGTTAAATACAGGCATTTTATAAAGTAACAGGGTTTTATTTTGATTTTGCTATTACTGTCTTCATGGTAGACACTCAGGAAGGTTTGCTTTAGATCCTTATATTAATCATCTCCTTTGAGAATCGCTCATTCTCACAATTTTTAAAGCTTTAAAAATTAATTGGCTATAGATTGTAGCTTACATATCTTCCATGTTAGGGGCTTGAAGACATACTTTAATGAAGCAAAAGAAAAGTTGATAGCTCTGTGACCCACTTTTAAAAGTGGTATTTATTAATGTTCTGTCTTGAGCCTGGAGCAATAAGTTTTGACTTTTTTGTATCCTTTTTTAAATATATGCATGTAAGAAAGAAAAATATATAGTGACTATGTTGGATGATATGATATGCGCTGATAATGCTTGATTAAAAAACTCTTAGAAATCCTTGGAGGTTTGTTCTCAAAGTGGCCTTATGCATAGAGAAAAAACATAGACTTGAAATTTTGCTTTCTTTCTGAAGACCTAGAAAAAGTCACTAAATTGAGAGACGTTTCTAAATATTTTTGAATATAATTGTTAACAATTGTGCTTTTCTAAAACAAATTTTATTTATATCATATTGAACTGTGAAAGACACAGCCTAATTTTGATAACCAGGGCTACCTTTAGTGTACAATAGTAGTTGCTTTTCATGTTTTTTTGAAACTATAATTAACATTTGACTACTTATTATAAATTTGATATAAAGTAAAATTATTAAGTCTTGGTGATGCATAATGGATTTGTTTCAACAAACTACTTTTGTCACTTTATCTGAGCTTTAGCTTCATTTAGTAATAGCAAAGATCTTACTGGCTGCTCCCAAACTGAAAATAAAGATGACATTATTTTGTCTCAACAATTACCATTTATAATACTTAATAGCAAAGTGGTTTAAATAGTTTACACATGGTGGATTTTTAAAGATTTTTAAAAAAGAAAAATTTTACTCTATATAGCATAATAGGGTGGAAAGATTTTAATTTAGAAAGCTTTAAAATGTAACAACTAGAACATAAAATTTCAATAATACAAAGTTTTCTTATTGAATGTTAATGATTATGTTAGGGATTTACATTTATATACAGTAGTTTCCAAATGTGCATTGAAATGTTAATAATTTCATTTTCTTGTAACTTTTAATCAGGCACAGATTGGAGAAAAGCAAAGCTTTTAAAAATGCACATTCTAAATTTTAAAAAATGCTTAAAATATATTTCTATTTAGCAGGTTTTTATACTTCAAAGACTTACATTTTGGAGCATAGTGTAAATAAAAACCAGATTATATTTCTATCACGCTACCTCCTTTTGTTTAAATTTTCTTTTTGAAGCAATATAATAAGTATAGACAACTACAGAAATATACCTCTGCGTTGTTATTACAATTTTCAGGTATAGTGCAGTCTTGTAGATGTTGAAAAGGTTGCTATAATAATGACTATAATAATATGTTTTAAAAATAGAGCTCAGTTTGGGAGGTTGTATTTGTTAATCTTTAGTGATGTTAGGGGGAGCTCCCCCCTAAAAATAGCAGAAATTATTGTTAATTGTTAATTATTGTTAATTGTTCATTGATAAAATGGCAGTTTATCTTACTGCTTTGATAAACAGTGAGTGGATAAATGTTTCTGAGTGCATTGGTTGCGACAGTAAAATTTTTTTTATTTTTTTGTTATTCTACTTTTTGAGGGGGGGGGTGTTTGCTTTATTTTAGTGTCTGGCTTTTCACTAGTTGAGGTGGTAGATACACTCTCACAGTTTTAATAGAGGACTTTAAGTTCGTGCATTGTTTACAATGTGGTTAGCTTCAGAAGACTATAAGAAAGGGGTCAGTTTTACTTTGTCTTTTCAACACTTTCTAGGGTGTTTTTGCTCTTATCTGAGCGGTGTTTTAAAGCACGTATGTAGTAAAATATACGTGCTCAGATGTGTATGACAGTCAGCTTTTATCGAAGGTCCTCAGGAAGGAAAAAAACAGGCTAATATCTCTTTAAAAAACATATGAAGGCCGGGAGAGAGTTTAGAGCAGGCAAGAGCACCGTGGTGTTGACAGCTTTATGTCCCTGCTGGGTAACATTCACTTACCCGAATTGGCGTTCCTTGTCAGCTAGTAATTCACTCCATAAGGATTCTGAAAAAGGATGATTAATGGTGGGGAAATTTATATTTGTAAAATTGGTGATTAAAACTTACAGATCTATTGGAAGATTTAGGAAAAGCAAAGGTTATTTAAAAGATGACAAAAATAAGAATCAGGTGATCCTTTCTACCACCATTAGCATAAGTACCTGCAGTGCTCTGCTACATGTAACCCTTCAGCCACGCAGCCTGCAGCATAAACCGAAAGTGATGCCCACCTAGTGCCCAGGCCAGCCGGGCGCTCTCTCCTCCTGGCCGGAGAGCCACTGGCCCGCCGGGCGGGAGTAGCACTAATTGACGGCGCTTCATTCATTGTCCACAGAAGCAGTTTCATTTTTTACTGTTTGGATTCAGGAAGAACTTCCAGACAGCTTTATTTAAACTGAATGAACCGTGCTGGAGTCGACCAGATGGTGTATTTGCTGATAGGAGGCATGGAACATCAGACATCTTTTTGAGATTTTTTCATGTTCCTGTGACTTCTGATGCTTTCTTTGGGGTTCAGTGTTCTAGATTTTAGGGGGAAGTGTTTAAGCACTGGGAATATCTTTTAGAGATATTTGCTTTTGTGGGGGGGGGGGCAGGGGAAGAGAATTCGTTTATAGTATAATTTCATTTTGCTAAAGAATCATGTGTTGAAGCTATCTGAGGACTAGTTGGCCGGAAGTAGACCTACTCTTCTTGCTGTCAGGCAGCCCTGTCAAGAATATAACTGTCTTGTTGCAAAGGAGACAAAAAGTGATTATTCACCTTCACATGGGAGAGCAAATGCGATCAGTGTTGTTGGGCAGGGCCACACCGAGAGCTGAACATGGTCTAATTGTCTACATGGGGACCATTCCCTTTTCCATGGGAAGTAAGAGACACGCAGCCCAGGTTGGGAGCAGTCAGCATATTAGCAGTGGTAGAGAGGCACCTTCCTGTTTGAAGGGAGTGCAGATATGAAAGGGTATAGATATTGACGGATTGAAATGCATTAAATACATTAGAAACGGAGAAACATATTGTCAACATGGGAAAAATAGAGCAAACGTTACATTCGTTTTAACCAAGGATAGATACCAGTGTGCTTGTAGGGAGGACTCATGGCTTCCAAAGAGAAAAGATGGTCTTTCCCTCTCCCACTCCACTTTTTTTTTTTTTTTAAGGGTTTTATGTCTTTTAAATAGAATGAACTTAGGTGTTGGGGTCATCCAGCCACCGAGCGTGTCCTCTGTAGTTTTGCTGAGGTAGAAAAATAGCCCTTCTCGAAAGTGTTTTTAGTCCGTGGCCTGTTATTAAAATAAAGATATACTTGGTTAAAAAAAAATCTATGCCGTGGAACATACACATTAAACAGAACATAGGGTATCCGCCCCTCAAAGTCCTGAGCATAATATGATGTTTCAAGTAATTTTGGAAGCTCTATGTTCCATCCGCAGAAACCCACTGACCAGTCTATATTCAAATCATCTGCAGGGAAATGTGTGCGTGCGTGCGTGTGCGTGCGTGCGTGTGTGTGTGTGCGTGTGGTGTGTGTGTGTGTGTGTTGGGACTGTACAGAGGCCTGGAGGCGTTCTGTTCTTTAACCCTCATAGAAGGCAAGCAGCATCACCCTTCCCCAGGGATGTGACCAAATCAGTCTCTACACCTAGGAGTCCTGGGCTAAGTCTTCTTTGTTTTTTTGACTATATCTGTGGGGAAGGAAACAGACTGATCATCATTTATTATATTAGCTCTTTAAGAATATGGATGAGTTATCTTAAGAATATGGAAATCAGTTATATTCTAGGTAATTAGTTGGTCATTTTTTGGTATATCTGGTAAACAGTCAGGTTTGGTGGTTACACTTTGACAATTAAAAACCCTTCTTCTCCCTTTTCTTCTTTCTTTCTTTTTTTTTCTTTCTTCTCCTTTTAAAGAATTCAGTGTAGGAACAGTTTATGTGTATATATCAGAAAGACATTAGATTACTCGGGCTAGGTGAATTTCAAATTGTAGTATTTTCTTTGGTCTTTTTAGAGATTTTGGGTTTCTGTTGAGATGAAACTGGCCCATTTTCTCACTATTAAAAAAGTTTCTTATAGCTAATAATCTCACATTTGGGTGCATACAACATGCGCACAGTTTGTTATATTTCGGGAAATTTAAACTTTATCCTACATAGCATGTAAATAAATAAGAAGTCCTTTATATTCTTTTACTTAATAAGTAGTCTTTTTTTAAAACCTATATAACTAATGTATGATAACATAGTAGTTTTTACTCTCTTCCTTACATGAATGCTAAGATACAAAGGCATTTTGGAACACATTTAAAGATGAAGCATTTGACAAAAGTTGTATGTGTAACAGTTTGTCAGTGAAAAGTGACAAGTGGGAAATGACAAATGAAATGCTGGCATCGTCACTCTTTATTTTGATAAAAATGTCTCAATTTGCAGTGATATAATACTGTTTCGTATTATTCCATGAGTTGTGTGAGATGCATCAGGGAAATTTAGATTTTTGTGAACGGAAAATTAGCAGCAAAACTCTCTTTTCAGAAGCTTTGGCAGCAAGTTCCTCCTCCCCCAGCTCCCCAAGAATAAGAACAGCAGTGAAATGTTGGATCTAACCCATACATTTTAACTCGTTATTTTTTGAGAGAGAGAGAGAGAGAGAGAGAGAGAGAGAGAGAGAGAGAGAGAGAGAGAAGGAAAACTGAAAAATGGTTTCAAGTAGGAGACCTTTAAGCCTAGCTGGAAAAAAATGAAGAAGAGAGTTTGTCTTTTAGTTTTCATTCTTCTCCTTAGAGCAGCTTGGAAATAAGTGATTTCCCCCTGCTGGCTTGGACTGTGTGGAGCCTTTCTCACTTCCAGTCCCCACTGCTCTTCAGCATTAATTCAGGGCGCCAGGAAGGAGAGCTGTGCATGCCCTTGATCTTAAAAGTGCAATGGAGGCTTGAAAATCGTCTATGTGCTAAAAGTGGGGTTTTTATATACAAAAGATTCATCACCCTACTGCTTACAGGCAAAGTGATAGATATTTCAAGTCAAAGGGGAGGGCCCTGCGGTCTGAGTTAAAACGAAAGCCAGGTGAGGACTTACAGAACCCCCCAAAGGCCGGCCAGCCTCCACACTGTGCCGTTTCTGAAGGCAGGTCGCTGCCCTTACTGTCAGTGATCAGCCACACATTTATTTTCTTCTTTTACATGAAACAAGCCCCATGGCACTTCATGCCGCACGGTGTTTACGTAAAAATGTTCCATGGTGGGGTTTTCAAAATCACGGAGCTCTATAGGGTTCTTGTTTTGTTTTGAAGTAACTGAGCTGTTTTGCTGTTTAATAGCGAGGCACTTAAAAACGGTGACAGAACCACCGTAGCGAAGTGGCAGGGGAAGGCTGCATCAGAAACGGTCTTCGATAACTGATGTCCTTTGCTCCTCATTTGCAAAGTTCTTCTTATTCCAGATTTTTAAAAAATTCTAGGTAAAAATGACTGTATGTGGAGTAAATTGTGCCTTAGACATACTAAGCCAGTTGGGTTTATGGCATTTATTTTTTCCATTTTGTAAGTGATGTGTACACGTATAAACCAGTGAGCGTAATCATTACTAGTGTGACAAATACTTAAAGAAAAAAGCATGAATAGAAATTCAAGAATTTGAACCTTGAAATAAAGTTTTCCACAAAATATGCCAGTCCTATCCTGTAGTAAGAATAAGCTTTCCGTGTGGTTCTGACACCGTAGGATAAGACAACTGCGGGAAGTACTGAATTTCAAGTACAGTTGCTTCCGATATTATTACTAGTTGCTGGTGTGTCAGGCAAATTTGGTTCTGCCCGTAACACGTTGCCTTATCTTCGGAATGGAGAACTGTCTTAGCACAGTGGGTTAGTGAACGGTAGCCCGACATGACAACCAAGATCAAAAAGTGAAGGGGAAGCACTGCCATTTATTAAAAATGTGCATTTCCCACCAGCCCGTGGGGCGTCCACGGAGGGTGGCGCGGTGACTGAAGCGTGCACAGCGCTCAGTGGCTCCCTTGGTTTTGCGGAAGGTTTGCACAGGTGTGAGAAGTAGTGACAGAGACTCTGGTTAAAGCAAGTGTTTTCCAAAGAGGGGATGTCTATTTTCTATAGAAACAGTTTGAATTTCATTATATTGAGCACAGATACCTCTTTTTCTTTCTTTTAAAAATGTCTGCAAGTTGTCTTTGTATTTGGTTGGAAAGTAAGGGTATCAGGGTATGTGTGTTGTTGTTTTTTTAAATATAACCGAATAAGATTGATTTTCAAATTTCCTTCTTTCCCATATTAAAATTGGATACTTTTATTGCATGTGTTCCAATTATTTACACATGGAAGGGAAGGCAAAATTGCTAGCTTCGTAGGGAAAGGCATTCATCTCAAAATTCTTTAAATAGCCATGTTTTCAAAATATTTTTTTGGGGGGGCGGGGTTCACAGAGCAAGAACTTTTCTTTGTCATCATCCAAAGAAGCTAAGAGAGCAGCATGATAAATGCCTCTGTAAGTGTCGTAGTAAAAGAAAATGACTTGCCTTGCGAGGCAGGGGAGAGTTTATGTTGTTTTGGACCCATTTCCCGAGCAGTGATCGAAAACAGATTACAATAACAATTATACAGTGGGAAGATGCAATATCCATTTCTGTTTTAATTGAGTGAAAGAATAATAAAAACATCATTAAGAAGAATGAGGTGGACCTGTCACACAGTGTACACATCCCGAGTCCTGAGGAAGATGCAGAATAACCAGAGTGCCTCCCACGGACTTCGCTGGGCTTTTGCCCTAAAAGCTGTCTGGGGGAGGACCCCTTGGTTCTTGCTCCTCCCTGGGAAGTTGGGAGAGGAGGGAGCCCGGGGGAGGCGGTTGCTTGGGAGATATTAAAAGCGCTCCTTGATTGCCAGCCTATGGACCAGGAGGTCACGGTTCGATTCCCGGTCAGGGCACAGGCCCAGCCTGCAGGCTCGGTCCCCAGTGTGGGGCGTGCAGGAGGCAGCCAGTTGATGATTCTCTCTCATCATTGATGTTTCTGTTCTCTTTCACTCTCCCTTCCTCTCTGAAATCAATCATTATCTATATATACACAGTGCTCATTGATTTTTGTTTTCATATACATCGCATTTTCTTATATTCTGCCTGAGGTGTAACTGTCTCCTCTTTTTTTTTTTAACCTTTGTCAATGGAAGTTAGAAGTAATGACTGTCCCTCTTGTTATAGAGCCCTGCCCGGGAAAGGGGAGGTGTGGTCCCTGGGCCTGTTGCTCCTCCTCTGGACGCCATAACCAGGCTGACGGGGAGGGAGAGAGTGAAGGCGAATAATGAGCACCCTTATTACTTCTTGGCACACTAGGGGCTGTGGGGGACCCCGAGTTTCCACGTGCACTATCCCCTGACACTCAGGTACACAGACTCTCACCAGAGATGCAGGGCCTCTGGCTTCCATCTGCATCACCGGGACCGGGACCGGTGAACCCAGGATCCTCCACGTCGCTGAGCCTCCGGCCTCCTTGCCCGAGTGGGAGGGGAGCTTTCAGCAACGTGGAGGCGGCCCTGCGGCCCCAGCCAGCACCAGTGGCCGGTGCCCTTTCCCTCGAGGCTGTGTGTCTGACTCTGTCCATAGACACTGAGCGGCCGCAGCTTGCGGGTGACAGTGGTGAGCCCAGACAGTGGAGTTCACCTCTGCTGGTTGTGGAGTTACTGAAACCGCAGCTAATGCTGGCGATCCAGGCAGCAGGAGCCCTGGGTTGGAGTCTGTGGACAGTTATTGGAGAAGCGGGCTGTGCTCTGTGGGAAGAGTTGTCTCGGGGTCTGTATTTACAAAGCTTTCTGAGCGTGGCAGGAGGAAAGGGATGAGATAGGCAGTGAGCCCTTCCCGGCGGGGTCCCGAGCACCGTCCGCCTCCCAGTGGAACTGCTCAAAAGGCTTAAAACATGCAGTTCCGAGAGCCTAGTTAATAGTGCTTTCATTAAAAACTTTTGTCCGCAAAGGGTTTTTTTCAGTTTTAACATTTACATAACCTAACAGCGTTGACGAATGCCATGAGCTTTAAGGGTCTTTTAGTGGTTCTGTTTTTTCTGGACCTTACAATTTAAACCTAAACATTAATTCTGGGTGGAACTTGGCATCGTGTCTTCTTGCCTTGGAGGGAATTTTTGTTCTACAATAAAAAAAAAGTATTTTTTTTTTTCATACAGTCACCTTCTCCATGTCTCCCCTCCTCCAAGTAAATAGCAGCTAAATAGTCAAAGGTTTTAAAAGGGCTTATTTAGTTCAAAAGAGGGAGTGATTATTTTAGGTGAATTTAACAATTTTCCATTAGTTCACATTGCAAACTAGTGTTTTTGATATGAACAAGAGAGATCGGTGAGGCTGATAATGCAATGAAAATATTTTTCCTCTCTCTCTCTCTCTCTGTCTCATATACTAAAGTCATGTGGTAAAATTTTTTTATAACATTATATTTCATGACCCTTGAAACTTATAAATCAGTTGCTTGTTTTCTTCATTAGAAGCTGGGAGACATACAAAATTAGTTTACATCAACTGGAATTATAACGCTGACTGGAAGGAAAGGAGTTGGAATCTCACTTTTAAGTAATAAAGTGACTATTTCCCAGTATTAGTTATTTTGGAAAACATACTTACATTAGGATTCTTAAGATGATCTTTTCTAGATGTCAGTGTTATGTTAAAGTTAAATTACTATAGTAATCTGATGACAAGGTCATTGTGAAATTAAGAAACCAGTGCAGAAGCCCAGCAGTGATAAATTACCATCACTTGATAACCAGAAAGTGTTGGGTATGCTGGTGAGGGGTACGTTCCTGGAGAAAGGCGTCCACGGAGGATGGGGCTAAGCGTGGGTACCCCCCCCCCCCCCCCCGCCCCAAGCTTTGCCCGCTTTCAGCTGACAACGCTCCATTCAGACCAGGTTTTGCCCTATAGGTTTGGCAGATATGGTCTTAGAAGACTAAACCCCCTTTACTGTTACTGAGGACGTATGAGAGGAGCAAATTGTTCTCTGAAGGGGAAGTTATTACACATTTAAGACCCAAGTAAATGTACTTGACGGGTAAATAAGGCGATCCTGGTTTCTTTTTTCTTTTCAAATGAATCGCCAGGTAACATTGAGAGAAACTGACTCTATTTACAGGCCCGTTCATATCGTCAGTTTGAGCCTTAAGCACATTTTTACGGCTAACTTATAAATCTCCCTAAACTGGAGCTCACCACTGAAAGCCTGCCAATCCGTCACAAATGGCCATTAGTTCCCCAGGGAGTTCCAGGAGGAGAAAGAACTGCAGGCAAACGCTGCGACTCCAGGAAGAGCCATTCTGCTGCACGTGTATTTTTTTTTTTTTTTTTTCTTGCTGTCGTGGCCCGACTGTCTGGGGACCCACCTGCGCGCTCAGGGTGGATACGGTGCGTTCTCCCGTGGAAACCCACAGAAGCCCAATTAGCACAGGGCCAGAGTGTAAATGCACCTCTTCTCACACTGTTCCAAGGGTTAGTGGAATACAAGCTGCAAAGTAATTCCCCTTGGCCCCCCAATAAAAGGATTTATAGCAGAATAATTCTCAGCTTCATAATGGGGCTGTTGTAAGGTTGTGTTTGATATTTATAAGACTGAAATACGGCCCATGTACCCAAACGAAGCATTTATTGTAAACAAGTTCACTGCCAAGAGCTTATATTCTGTCAAACATAATTATATGGGAGATGGATGTAGAGCTGGGAAGCGCGTCTGAGGGCGACGGTTCTTTCTGAGCAAGGAGCGCCCCTGAGATGCGCCCTCTTTCCTGCCCTAGGACCCCTCCAGGCTGTCTGGCTCGCAGGCCGCCTCTCGTATATACAATACACACAGGCTCGCTCTTTGAAAACATATCCGTTTGTGATCCTACTTCTGTTACCAAACTAAAGACATGAACGTATATGCCTGGAAACTGTTAGGCGTAGTTGCTTTTACCATCTTTATGGGGATCTGGGCTGAGATGGTGCTGAGATAGAATAGCCCCTCTCACCGGGACATGAGAGGGAGGCTTGTGCCACACCAGTCAGTCCTTAGTTCACACCCAAGCCCCAGGTTATACCCACACAGGCACCTCCGCCTCCTTTAATGCAGGGCTGGAAAGGAGGCTTTGACCTGTCTCTCTGCTATTTTGTGTGGAGCTTGGGAGATTAGATCTATTCTGAAACTGTTGCCTTTGGGGGGAAGGGGAGAAATGACACTCATAGGCTTCGTTTTGTGGCTCAGAAATTATTATAGAAAAGAATGTATGAATCCAGGGGATCTGCGGGGAGTGATATCTTTTTCAAATTGAGATGCATTATATCTGGGATTACCCACAATTTGAAATGATGGGGGTGCTTTTCCAGGCCTTTTTTCTTTTTTTCTTTAAGGAAGGTCGAAACTTATTTTTTTCTTAATATTTAGATTTAAAAATTTTTTTTTTTTTTCAGGAGACAGGTCACTGGGCTTTGGTGACACTTCTCAAAGAGAGTTAAACGTGGACTAGCACTCCTGTGGCTGGGTGGTTCCCTTTGGATAGTATCAGGGATGAATATAAGATTCTCACTGGATTTATATGCAGTGGCTTAAGAGGTTTCTTGGGTTATTTTAATACTAAATTTAGTATTTCCTTTTGGAAACTATAGACGTAAAGTGGGTGTCTTCAAATGAAAAAAGGAATACACTCACTTTCTCTGCTCTGTTTTTCTTAGTTAAGTAATTGCTACAGATTACACAGGTACACATTTACTAAAGTATCTTGGAGTCCATCGGTGGGCACCCGAGTTTCCCCAGCCTGTGAGCGGCTTTATTAACTTCATCTCAGTCACAACAGTAATATCCTCCATGTTGCCATCCGAGGTCCCGCGTGCCCTGAGGGAACTGCAGGACACCCTGCTCCTCACTTTCTTGCTCTCTTCTCTTTTTCTCCTTCGGGTGTCAGCCCGTTCAGGGGCTCTGGCTGCTGTTGCATCTCGGTGGAGGCATAGGTGATGGGCTCCGGGGAGAGTGGCTTCTGGTGGCTGGGGAAGGGTGGCCTGCCTGCAGCGCTCAGCTCAGCGTTGTGCAATCTGCATTCCGCTCCCAGGGATGAAATTGACATCTGTTAAATACCCCGGCCTGTTTTTCTGTTTGAACCCTAAGCACAGCCAGTAAGATTTCCTTTTGTAAAGGAGAAATCCTTTTATTTTTCATGATAAAAACTTTACCTTTTCAGGGTTTTATTTGATAAAAAAAAAAAAATCTCTCCACTCTCGTATGATTTCCTTTGGGACTTTGCACCAGTGTTTGAGCTCAATTTTTAATAATTTTGGTGAGTTAACCTCCCCAAAGAAAACACGCTTGTGCTATGAACCATCCCCACTAGGAACCTGGGTAGTCTTGACTTATTGGCAGTGAGTGCTTGGTTCCTTTATTAATTCCTGGCTGCAGAACCTCAGCGCAGCCAGCCTTTCCTTAACACCACACTCGAGAAGCTAATCAAGGGTTTTTCCTTTTAATTGTTAAATGAAATAAAATAACATTTAGGTGGAGTTCAGAACCTGAGGTGATGAAGCAAATGATTGCATAAAGACAATTTTATCGACTCCTTTTTGACTTACGGGACTCTGATTTGCAAATTGCTTTCCAGAGAGGATAATGAGAACGAGGCGAGTAGCAAATGCATCTTCACTTAAATACTATTTAATAAAAAAAATTATCCTCTGAGAAAGCTCCAGGGTAAAATTCTACTTCATGGAGGTCAGAGGACAGAACCCTGAGGTTGATGAATTAGGGTACAGTCCGCTTACCGATCCATTGAGTCTTGACACTTATTAACATCTGCTTCTGTAACCCACTGTGAAAGGAACCCCCAACATTTAGCGAAACAGTATGCCACATGTGTGAACCCTTCTGTGAAGCGCAAACTTGCATATTCTACTTTTTTCCTTAAAAACATTTTTTTTAAAAAAAAAAAAATCTGGGATCAGTAAACATTTTGTCTCTCTCTCTGGTTATTAAACTTAGAATAGATGCTGCTGTCCTTCCAAGTCAGTCTTGGGTGGGACTGCAGGTTAGCCCCCCGGGTCCCACGTGTGTACAGGCACCGGGTACAGAGCTGCTGGGCGCTGGAGTCTCACAGCAGTGACTGCCGCCTGGCCTTCCGGGCGATGGATAAGCCAACAGGTTCCATCACCAGTGCGCTGTCTGTGTGCTTCCCCCGGGAACGTGGGGCGAGCTCCTGAGCCCACTGTGCGGCCATTTCTGGGACATTTCCTGTCCGTTGCTGCTCGATGCAGTGCTGCCGGGCTGATGTGATGTGGGCAAGCTCAGCCGCTGGGGATTCCAGGGAACAGACAGCGCCGGCACCACCGATGAATGATGCGATGCATGTCCCCCTGGATGAGCCTTGGGTTACGGAGCCAGCATTTACTGTGGGCCTGCTGTAGGTCGGCTCAGGGGTGCGGGGAGAGGGGGACTGAAGGAGACTTATCTGAGTCCAGCCATGTTGGAGGAGGGGAGGCGGCCCTGTCATTGGCTAACCGGGCATGTCCGTCATCAGGGACTTAGTGCCTTGGGTCAGGCTTGCTACTGCCCAGCTCCCAGGGGTGGCCCAGGTACACGCTGTGCCTCCTGTGCGCCTGTGGAATCCCATTTTGCAGATTGCCAGGCCCCCGGGATCCTGCCACCACGGAGAGGATGGCCAGGCCTGGGGCTGACCCTCAGCCTTCAGAGCTGGCTTCGGGCGGAATGGTGATCTCAGCCCGAATGGGCCTGGAGTCCTGGTTCTGGAACCCCAAATCCATCTTCCTTCTCTGCCACCCTTACCCCAGTTTGAGACTTCAGGGTAACAAGTGAGAAGAGGACCAGACTTCACCCGCCAACCCCAATCCTCAGTCTGTTTTTGTTCTCATCTTCCAAAGTTAGGGTCCACCTTGGGGTCTGAAAGGCAGCTTCTGGTGTCGGTAGAGGGAACTCTGAGAGAAAAATATTCCTTGATCACATCCCCTCTGCCCCCCCACCCAACACCACCAAGGAGCCTTCTTGTTGAAGCTCTGGTTGGAGGCCTGCTCTTGAGATACGAGCCACCGGGGTGTGGAGGAGCAGGAAGTCTAATTTCTGCACATCCAGCTCCTCTTGTCCCTTCGAGGGATCGTTAGGCAGAAAGCTCCTTCTCCATCATCGTAGGATGGCCTGTTGCTCCACCTGGGAACCACCCAGGCCTTGAGCTGTCCCACCTCTGCCTCGGCTGCTGCTCCCTCCTCAGTCAGGGTGAAAAATAAGACCACAGCACAAGCAAGTGAACGCATCCTCCGTTGAATCCGTAGTTCCCAAGCAGAGGATGCAGAGGAACCTTGGCAAGTGGACGCCTGGTCCGCCTGTGGGTGGCTCCCTTGTCCCCTAAAGTGGTTGCTCTCCCCCATCCCAAGACTGGCTATAGCATGTCTTTATTTCATGACCTGAAATCCTTTCCATCGGTGGCTAACGTGGGATGCACTGTGATTCTTTTACAATGGCGATATAGCTAAGGAGATTAAGGCCTGACTCGGGCCAGACAGTGAGGTTCAGCATTTTTTGTCTCTGGAACTTTTGAGCTCAGCCCCTGGGGGAACCATGGACTGTGGCGCCTCTGGCTGCCCTGGCTCCGGAGGTCGGGTGCCTGGGAGAGGACAGATCCATTGGATCCATTTGGAAATGTTGGCTGGGACCCCAGGGGGGAGGTGAGGGACACCAACTGTATTCTCTCTTTCTGTCTTTGGTTGCAATTCTTGGTGCTCAAACTTGCTTTCATTGTTGGAAGGAAGTGTGTAGAGGTTAATATTGGCAAGTTATTTCTCTTGACTGTGTGAATATGATCGTGTGTGTGTGTGTGTGTGTGTGTGTGTGTGAGAGAGAGAGAGAGAGAGAGAGAGAGAGAGAGAGAGGTTATATAGAAAGTAAGTGGTTGTTTTGTTTTCCCAGTAAATTTGCAGTAAGAAATGATAGCTGCCACCCTCACTCGCTCCTCCGCCAGTCCCTGGAAGACCCTGTGCGACACATGCGATTTACTTGGTGGAATTGGCTGGTGTTTCAGGGGTTCTGTGATTTATTGATGGTGGGGGTTGCTGAGTGGGGTGCTTTTCTCCGGGTTCAGTTTTGTGCAAAAAGCAGGCATGGGAAGCTCCACCCTGAAGCCTTTGCAATCCTCACTTAGCCCTGGGACCTTCTCAGGTGATAGAACCAGATATCCTGGCAGCCATGCGGAAGGGGCGGGACCCGTTGTTGCCTGCCTTCTTCGAACAGGTGGTGGCAGGAGCCCTTGGAAAGGGGAGGAGAAGGGCTAGCCTCCTGTCATCTCAGACCAGCTCCTGTCATGCCGGCGGCAGGTCCAAGCCTGCGGATGGACCCAGGACCTAAGGGGCTGGGCAGGAGGCTGGAGACCATGCTCACCCACATCAGAGTGTGGCCCTTGATTGGAGCCTTTCTTTGTCTGTGAGGGTCTGAAGGTTGGCGACCGTGTTTGGTTCCTCCTCTACGCCCAGCACAGTGCCTGACCTGCGGTAGGACCTACGGTGAATTCACTTACAAGCAACGCAGGTCGCCCCCTGGACACAGCAAGTGGTGAAGGGTCCTCTCCTGAAAGGCCACGCCTGTAGCTTTCTGTGGGTGTGGGTTTGGGAGTGTTGTTTTTGACCCCCAAGAAAGCAGAATGCTTGGGGTTTGGAGGAGGCTAACCTGAACTGCTCTTCTTTTGCCTCCTTGGGTTTCTTTGGGCATGTTATTTAGTTTCTCATTTCAAAGAGGGAGAGGGAGAGAAAGAGAGAAACATCAGTGATGAGGAGAGAATCAGTGATTGGCCCCCTACTGAGGATCGAGCCCACAACCCCTGCATGTGCCCTGACCGGGAATCTAACTGTGACCTCCTGGTTCATAGGAGGTTGACACTCAACCACTGGGCCACACTAGCCGGGCAGTTTCTCACCGTTTTAGCTGCCTCATTTACTAAAGGAGATTAAGATGAACCCTCTCTCGGGGTAAATGTGGGGAGGGAATATGATAGAGTGCTTGATGAGTTAGGAGCTGCTATGCGAGGAGCGGTGGTTTTGTACCCTAACTGGCGTGGAAGGCGTGGAACCCTTCGTCTGCTGGACCCTGCATCTTTCACAGTGAGCGCTGCAGGATGCTTGCTCCTCAGGCCCTTTCGTGGCAGTGCTGTGGTGTTTCTGGAACGCTGTCGTTGTTCTTTAAAATGAAGGAAGGGGAAAAAAGCCTTTTTCTGATTAAAGAAGCTGGATTAATAGAGTTAGGAATACCATAGCCTACAGTTTGCTTGCTGATACGGAGAAGACATCATGCTCGATTATGGCATTTCACTGACAGGACACCTGCCCTCAGGTTCCTACGACCTGGAACACAGAGGCATGATGACGGAGGAGCATTCAGAAATGCTCATGGCAGTCGTTCAGTTTCCTAGTTACTGCTTCTCATGAATGTACCGTGTGTCAGAAAGCCATTGTATGTGCTGGTGTTCGGCAGGTCGCTCAGAGCTGCTCTGTCTGATAGAAAACAAATATGAGACACACATGTAACTTTAAATATTCTAGTAGCTTTACTTACTTATTTTTAATACATTTTTATGGATTTCAGAGAGGAAGGGAGAGGGAGAGAGAGATGGAAACATCGATGATGAGAGAGAATCGTAGATCGGCTGCCTCCTGGACACCCCACAGTGGGAATCGAGCCCACCACCCAGGCATGTGTCCTGACCGGGAATCGAACCGTGACCTTCTGGCTCATAGATTGCAGCTCAAACACTGAGCCACGCTGGCCAGGCTCTAGTAGCTTTTTTTTTAAAAAAAGTTAAAGAAACAAGTGCAAATAATTTAATGATGTTTTACTCAGAATATTATTTCTATTTCAGTTAATTTTGATTATTCGTGGTGTATTTAGCTTTTGCTACGAAATCATTGAAATTGAGTGTGTGTTTCATACTTACCGCGCACCTCCGTTCAGGACGAGCCACAGTGCAGGAGCTCGGCAGCCACACGTGGCCAGCGGCTGCTGTTGGAGAGGTGCTGTTACCGCCGTTACCATTTGGCTATTAGGCACATTGAACCTTTTAGGCCGTTATTATTTGCATCTTATAAAATCTGGCCACTCAGTGATTATCAGTAATATTTTTATTACGAAGAAATGCTTCTTAGTAAGTATCCTGAGTATTGACTATGGGACCCTGAAAAAGAATTATTGGTCTCTCTCCTGCTCTCTTTTTTTTTCTTCATAAAATGTATGAGTGCTGATTTTGGAAAAAAGAAAAGCAGAGAGCGTCCACCGTTTGAGGGCTGTCAGACCATTTAACGAGGCTGCATTGTTCACTCCTCACAGCAGCTCTGGGATGCGGGCATTATCATTTGCATTTTGCTAAGCGGAATTTGAGGCCAAATACATGATTCCAGGTCATTCTCTCAGGGACGGAGGGACAGTGCCAGGATGAGATTCCAGGTCGCCTGCCTCCTGCCTCAGAGCTTAGTCACCACCACCATCTCCCACCACCTCCCCCCAGGCCTCTGTGCCCATGGCCGGGCGGCCCAGCGCAGGTGGCTCTTTCTAGTTACACACCCCTCAGAAGTCACGCCGCGATGACAGTGGCACCTTGAGCAGGGCCACTCCTGAGAGTGGGGAAAGCGTTTTTCTACGAGAGAGAGAGGCTCATGCTTATCTTGCCTCTATGACAACAGGTTCACCATTTCGCCCACTCGGCAGAACCAGGTGTCATTTTTTCGAATGGCGGTGGCTCTGTGCCTGTCCCTGGCATTAAACTCCCGGCTCCCCTCCCAGGATTGTAAAAGGCTTAGGGAGGCTTCCGATCCAAAGGCTCAAAGGTCTCCACTTGATCTTCTGGAAATGGGTCTGTGCCACAGTCAGAAAAACAAGGCCAGGAGCGCTCGATGCAGGGCTGGGCAAGGGAGGCTTGTTTCTTCTTGGTTATTTCTCAGTTTTGTTGTCAGAGCATCTTAGTGCTACATGGCTGTTCTTCTGTTGGACTAATTTTTCCCATTCTTAATTTATTTTTTGAAGTGCTTTCCAAACAGTCTCTATGTTTTCATCTGTTGCCACTTTTTCCTTCTCTTTCTTTTTTTCTCATTTTGCCTGGAGAGAGTGGGGGGACCAAACGGATAAATACCTTTTTATGGAATATATTTCTCCACATTCTTTTGTCATCTTCACCCCCCCCCCCCCCCCACGGAGTTGCTATGAAAGGCTTTAAGAACCTGGACGTTAATTTTCTTCTTCCCCACAATTGACCTCAATTGTACTATTTTTCATCTCTCTTGTCATTGTCACTAGAAATTGAGCCTGTTTTTCCTGTCATCCCCTTCTTTTGTAACGGTTGCATTTCACTGTAAAAAATTCATAACTGTTTAGAACGATGAAATCCTAGGGAAGAGGTACATTTTTCTAGGGATTAAATATAACCTGTTTATGGTTTTCTTTGGGATCTCATACATATGGGCTTCAGAACAAGCTTATTATCACCCTCTCCTGGTTAATATTGTTTTATTTTACAAATTACCTCAAATCCCTTTATTTTTTCTTTCTGACAAAGTAAGTGATGCGTGTGAGGGATGGGTGTTTGCCCTCTGACTGGGAGGGGTTATGGTTATCATGTCCGATAGCAATTGCTTCCTTCAGTCACTGAACTAAAATGTTTAGGAAGGATTTCGGTCGTTGACACTTCCAAAATGTAAGGCCCTACATGGAGTAGACCCCTGTGCTATCATGCTGTATTTCATAGTGAGCTCATTGAACTATTCATATCATTTTTAAGAAATAATAGGGTCTTAAGTTTTCTCAGTCGACCCTACACTTGAGGAGGATTTATGGTTCCTAAGTAATGGATACGTAATAGCTCCAGGAGCCCCTGGATTCATGGGAAGGTCTTATCTGTGATTCCCAGGTGCGTGACACTCAGGTGTTGGCATTAGGAACTGCACATGGGCTGTCAGCGTCGAGGCTCACGTACACACAGGTATTAGTGGTGAGGAGGCTTATGGCTCCCCTGACGACATGGCCCCATGTGTGCGTACACTGAAATCTTTAGAAATAGAAATCCACCTGCTTCCTCAGACAGAGAGGTGAGAGCTAAAAGGTCTGAAAGGGGGGTGTTCCCTGCCGGGAGGGCCTCTCAGGAGTGGGTCCTATAAAATGTTATTCTTGCTTCAGAATATCTTACAGCCCCTGCAACAGCATTGAGGGCAGCAGCCAATCAGACTTGCTCTCACTTGTATCCCTGGTGCCACTGGGGATACCTGGCACACAGTAGGTGTTCAGGGGATACAAATTGGATACATGAATGAGATAATTTGAAGGACATCTAGTTTTTACTATTCATTACATGTCTTACTTACATTTGGGAATACACTGGGCATAAATAAATAAGCATTTCTTTAAAAAGGTGTTTTTGCAAGGCACCCCGTGGCCAGGCTGCATTCTCTTCTTTGTCTAGAACAGTCAGTCTGCTCCATCCTTATTTCTTGTTTCCCATAAATCCGCCCCGTCGATGGCGCATTCGCTCCAAGCAGTACTGCTGCTTTGCTGTTCTCCAGAGTGAACACTGAGTCAGTCGTCGTCCAGGGATGATATGGTGTGACTTGTTAGAGTGTTGTGCCGGCTTAATAACAATTACCCCGATCTCTAATGATAACAGTTCCTAATGAGTGTTATTATTGTTAATAAGGATTACACTTAATAATGACACCCAATACTTAGTATCTTTAATAATAATAATTAGCACCTGGGAACCAGTTGTGCCTTTGTATTATCTTCAGAACAAAAATCTGTGAGCTGGTCGTTGGCGGAGTGTCTGCTGCCACCCTCTCTGTCCAGATCAGTGAGTCAGGCTGCCAGGGTCCGGCCGCAGGGAGGGGCTTCGCACGCAGCTCCGGCGCCCTCCGCTCGGCACTGCCCAGAGGTGTCACCTTCAGCGTGAGGGGCCTTCACAGCGACACTAACCCTCCATCTCCCCCTCTCTCCCTCCGCCTGCCCACCAGCCTTCACAGCTTTCGATTTTTCTTGCACGAAGAGAAGATCCAGAGCCGATTGTTAGTCCATAACACGCTCATTTGTGTAGGTCGCATGGGACAGAGTCCATGTTTATTACTTGTATGTTGGTGAAACTTTGATCTTCTTATGCCTTGACTATGTTTAGATTTAAACTCCTGTACAACTTTTTTTTTTTTTTAAATAAAAAACAGTTTATAAAAATCTTTGGCAAATTAAGCATTTTTTAGCTTTTCACACTTTGATACAAAGCAGAGAAATATTTCAGTGACAACAGATTTCAACAGATTTTCAATGAGACTAATTTGCTTTATTCTTTGGGGGAGTTTACTTCTTTTCTCTGAAAACACAAGAGACAGTCCCCTTCCAGTGGTCACGGGTGCTGACGGATAAAAATCATAATTTTAAAGAGGACAAAGTCTTTTTATTTCGATGTGTATCGTGACCTAAGCTCACCGTCAGTTAGGACCTTCATGGACGGGCTATTTCAGGCTCATGGGTGACCTATTTACCAGGATTTAGAAACATAAAATACACAGGAGAAACGTCTCTTACACGCCTTTTGACGTTCCGGTGCATAGTCACACAATGGCACAGGCCCTGACGTCGAACCTACCATCCTACTGGGTAATTTACAGCACTTCCCGACCAGAGCAGCTCTGGCCTGAAAATAGTCCTCCTGGCTGATAGTTAATGATAAAACCGTAGACTCGGAGGGGTAGGGTGCCAGGGGCCCGCAGGTCGCCTGGACCTCACCTCTGTGCCACCAGGGAGCCAGGGGCCCGCAGGTCGCCTGGACCTCACCTCTGTGCCACCGGGGAGCTCAGGTCGCAGGGCCGGCAGGACTCCGCTGATGGTCTGGTGCGGCCCCCATTTAATGACTGGAGTCGGAGGCCCTCCCCCCTTGGCCCAGGGCAGTCCGGCCGCGGCCCGAGAGTAATGAAGGCGGGGGGACCCACAGCTTTCCCATTAGGCCCATCTGACCGAGAGGCTTGTTTAATCTAAACCATCACGGATCACAGATGAGTGACTTTTACGACTGTCCCTTCCCTTCTCGTCGTGGTGACGGAGACGCGCTGGGTAATGTTTGCGTTTTGCTCTCGCCCGTGTCCCCCAGGGCTGATGATCCCCGTCTTCTGCGTGGTGGAGCAGTTGGACGGCTCTCTCGAATATGACAACAGAGAAGAACACGCCGAGTTCGTGCTGGTTCGGAAGGACGTGCTCTTCAGCCAGCTGGTGGAGACGGCGCTGCTGGCCCTGGGCTACTCCCACAGCTCCGCCGCCCAGGCCCAAGGTATCCTCCCCTCCCCTCCCCTCCGCCGCGTGCCTTTCGTCTGTCGTGATGTGGGGAAGAATGTGTTCCCTGAAGTGATTCTCCAAACACGGGTTGGAGGAGAATGGTCAAATTGAGCATCTTTCTCAAACAGGGAACAGCAGAATATTTTGTGCAGAGTCTTTTCTAAAAAAAAAAAAAAGTGTTTTTATTGATTTCAGAGAGGAAGGGAGAGGGAGGGAGAGAGAGAAACATCAATGATGAGAGGGAATCGTTGATCGGCTGCCTCCTGCACACCCCACACTGGGGATCTAGCCTGCAACCCGGGCATGTGCCCTGACCACGGAATCGAACCGTGGCCTCCTGGTTTCATAGGTCGACGCCTAACCCCTGAGCCACGCCTGGCAGGGTGGAGTCTTATTTTCTGGTTGTTTTAGGAAAGATTGGACCAGCACCTCTAGAGCCACCCAAACCACCTTGCGTTTCAAAGGGATCATCCCACGGTGTGTTTGATGGTTTGTTTTTCTTTGATAACCCTGGCGTTTTCTCTGAGTCCCCCGATGGATGTGTGTTTGAGCTGGTGCTGGGGTGTTTCATCCCTAACTTGCCAAACTTTAGTACATGATTTATAAGCGCTCCGTTTTAAAAATGTATTTACTGCAACTTCCCCACTTGACAATCGGCTTTTAATTAAATAGAAAAAAAATGGATGCATCTGACTTTTGTGTCTTTGAATACTGCGCTGTAGTTTTGATGTAATCCATTCATTAAAAAAAAAGAAAAGAAAATCTCAGTGTCATTGTGATCAATCCCTCTTACCTATTTAATTGAATATTAAAGTTGCATCAGTATTTCAGCGTGATTGTGCGGCTGGGAGCCCATTGTGAGCCTGGGCGGCAGCCTTCTGGGCAGAGCCCATTGTTCTTCCTGCCAAAGGACTGACAAAACAAATAACAACACAAACAGCCCCAAACCTTGAAGAATAGAAAATTTTTTTTGACTCAATGGAATGATTATCCTTGTTTTCCAGCTGAAAGGATTGAATTGCATAGTTTATGATAATAGTTATAACTGGAGGAGAGAAACCTGTGACTTCTGGGTTTTGTGTTTTACCCCAATTTCCTACATATATTCCTATAAATTACCATCTTCACACGTGTGGATCTTTGCTATTTTGTGTATGAGTTCGTTCCTCTTCCAGAAATGCCTAGGAGCTATCAGTCAGAACATCTATTTATTCAGATAAGGAAACCAGGAGAGATTAAGCTATTTATGCAAACTAACAAATATGGTGACCAAGGACATGGGATTTCAGTGATCAAGCTCTGGGCTCTGATTTTGTGAGCAGATCAGTACCTTAAACAAATGCTGTCGTGAAGTATCTAAATTCTATCTTAGTTCTCCCAAAATAACAGCCCATCCGAAACCAGGGGTCCCGAATGTTGGCTTCTGGTGAGCCCAAGGACATTCGGAACCGCGCCGCCTACAGCGAATCCTGGCGTCCGTCTGCTGTTGCCACCGCAGCTCAGTAAAGGATGATTCCCTTCCTTTCTCCCAGGACTTTCCTTCTGGTAGGAAGGATTCAAGATGTGATCTGGAGCAAATTGCACGCTGGCAGCATGCTTTTATTCCACGCTATGAAATAAAAGGGTCGCCCCCCGCTCCCCCCCCACACACTTTCCATGCCATTTTAGGGATATTCCTCCCTGAATGTAAAGGTCATTGTATCCCACTGCTTGCATCCTGGCGTGCCGGCTTCCTGCTTGACAGGCTATCCATCTCCGTTAGCACGCTGCTCCGCGCGCCGTGAGCTCACATGTGGAGCGCACAGCGCTAAGTGGCCAAGATTTGATTCTTGGCACGGGCTCCGGGAAGGGGCGCGCAGGAAATGGGCACCGCGGAGCCACACTGTGCCATTCAGTGATGTGAACCGAGAGCCCTGCACCCCCACGTGCGACGCACTAGTAGGAAATGCCCTCTGCAGCGGGGAGTTAAACCGTGGGCAAGTCAAAAGCGAATCTCCGCCTCCCCAAAGTGGGTGAAAACCCTGGTTTAAAAAACGCGAACTATTACACTATTAACAGAGCCGGATCGCTGTTCTGAAGGAGCCCTAGATCACAGGTACACTTTATTTTGTAGGCAAGCAGAGGTTTCATCCCTGGGCCCTGTACTGTAACCTCACAGAGGGAAAGAGAAATCACGGTGTGTTTACTTGGTTTTAAATTAGGCTCCTTGGTCTCTGCTGTGGGTAAATAGGAAAACTTAGAATTGTTTGCTTTGAGATGAATGTGTTAGGTCTTTGTTGTCATTTAGATCCTCGAGGGTCTGCAGTTTGCTGCTTGTTGGTTATGGAGCAAGCAGAGAGCATGATGGGACAGGTGGTCCCTGTGCCGGCAGCAGAGTGGGGGGAAGCTGGGGGAGGCAGCAGGACAAAGTATGGCCTCCTGTTCGAGGCCTGAGGTTTCCTGTCTCTCGTTGTCTGGTTTGTTTTGTGTTGGTTTGGGTTGTGCCTGTTTAGGTAACGCCCCCCAGGGGTGGGGGAGGCACCAGCAAGTCATCTGCAGCCTATGAACTGCCTGTACCAAGCCGAGCCCTTCTCCCCGGGGGCAGAGCTAAGCTGCGTGGAGAGCGGACTCCTTGCACCTGCTGTAAAACTCCAGGCTCCTGAAGTGTGATTTTCATGTGGACGTGACCAGAAAAGAGTTTCAGAAATCGGTTGGGCCAGTATCCCGAGGGCTTGCTTTAAAAGAGCGCATGTCTCCGCAGGGTCCTTATTTTGGAGGGAGACTCAAGTCCCAGCACAAGGGCCTGGGCCCATGCTCCCGGCGTGTGGCATAGTCCATGTCTTTTTCTTGTTTTCAGGGTGTGGTTAAGCTATATCTATATATAGTCCAAGTTTGTGGAACTGCTGTTGGGGACAATAAAAGGAGCCTGATAGTAGATTTTCTTTTTCTTATTTTCTATTTTTCTAGTTTTATTGATTTATTTAAGATGTTGTTTTTATGTTGACACGATTACAGATGTCCCTCTGCCCATCGCCACCTCCACCAGCACTCCCACCCCTCCCGGGATAGCCAGGGCCCTCCCTCTCAGAGGTTGTATTCATAAAGAATATTTACTTCTAAAGGATGAGAGAAGGCCCACTAAAATGGAATTCAGAGATTTCCAATTCCCACCCCTTCCCCTTTTTAATAGTAACCTTCTTTATTTCAGACCAGATAGTGGTACCCAAGAGAGAGAACGACACAGGATACCTTCATAAATCCCGGGCGCTATGCTCCTAACTTACCCAAACCCGCCCTTCCCAGCACACATGCCGGTAGCTGTGAGTCTCAAGGATGGGAGCTACAGGATGCATCTGATCTGCTGTTTTGCATATGCAAACGCTGCCGCTGGCAGGCTCTTTGCTTTTCCCAGAAGAGGTGGGCTGAGGTGTAGTGAGCAGCAAGGACATTTTATATGGCACAGTAGGCGATGAGTCCGAGTCTCAATCCAAGTCTCTTGGAAGAGGAATGTGAACATAGGGGACTGCTATGCAGAAACCCCCATCCTCTTTCCCCACTTAAACTCTTCACTCCATTTATTCTTCTCCCTCCCCCTCCCATTCCCTCTCCTCCTCTCCCCCTCCTCCCCACCCTCCCCCACTACAGTCTTAATTATATAAAATTTCACATATATGCATAGGAAAAAAAGGACAGGAAATACATTATGTGGATTAAGTGGGATTTTATCTCTTTTTTTCTAATCAGAAAACAATGTATAAGTATGAAATTCTGCTTCATGAATTCTTCTCTGAAAAAGTAGGAAGTTTCTGCCTTATTCCCCAATTTTGATAATCAGTTCACGTTGTCCCTAATTTATCTGTAAACGTGAAAACTTGTACACGGTACAGATGCATTTCTCTTGTTTTATTCTGTTTAAGATTTTAAAAGTCAGTAGGTCATGAGTATGCTCCTATGATGTATAAACCAAGGCATTTCTTAGAGTTTTCATAGTGCTAGATCATACTAATTGAGCAATTACTATATGTCAGACACTATTCTAGAGATTTACGTTTACTAAGTAATTTTCACAACAGCTCTTTTAAGTAAATTATGTTTCCCATTCCACAGATGAGGAAACTGAGGCAAACGAACAGGGGCAGTAACGTTCCCTGTGGTACAGGACTAGGGGGTGGGAGACCTACGTCCAGACTCAGGGTCCTTCCCCACAGGCTGTCCTGTGACAGACGTGGTCACTGGGAGTTTAGTTTAGTTTATATTTCTTAGATAATGATAAATTATGCATATTTCATTCCTATGATGCAATACATAGAGACACTTTTTCAAGGTAGGCAAATCATACCTCCTTAAAAACAAATAAGTAAATTAAAAAAATGAACCTCACAGAATTAATGTCTATTGAAGGTTGTGTGATTAATACACAAATCTTGCTTATGAGGCCAGGATGATTCCTGATATGAAAAGAAAGCATATTGCTTATTGATTCTGATCTTCAAAAGTCATTAATTCAGTAATATTAAGTGCTACCACATGCCAGTCAGTTTTCTAGGTTCTGGGGGTAAAAAACTGGGAAAAAAAAATCTTGCATGCATGGAGCAAACATTTGGTAGTTTACTTACACACGAAGAGTGTAGAGTATGGGTTATTAGTTGATTTTTGACCCTCTGAGCTCAGAAATATCAACTACTGAGGTTCAGTGAATAGAAATACATATAAAATTTGTTTATAATTTTGGTGCTAATTTATAATTAAACAAATAGCCCTGGCCAGTGTGGCTCAGTTGGTTGGAGTGTCCCCCCATGCACTGAAAGGTGGCAGGTTTGATTAAGGGTCAGGACACATCCCTAGGTTGCAGGTTTGATCCCCCATCCGGGTGTGTGCGGGATGAAGCTAATCAATGCTTCTCTCCCCCTCCCCCTCCCCCTCCCCCTCTCCCTCTCCCTCTCCCTCTCCCTCTCCCTCTCCCTCTCCCTCTCCCTCTCCCTCTCCCTCTCTCCCTCTCCTTTCCTCTCTTTGAAAGATCAATAAACAAAGACAAAACAAAAACAATAAGTAAATAGAATAAGACTTAAAACAAAAATAGTAAGGATATTTATATAAAAAAGGAATGGCTTAATTTTTTAATATTTATTATTTTAGATAATATTTATTAGTATAAACTTTCCAGTGGACTAGCTTTGTACAACATTTTATTGGGAAGAACTTTACCAGAAGTTACTTTCTAAGTAAATTTTGCCATTAGAAATGAATACACTTTCAGTTTAGATTGTTCAGTGCTTGAAATGCTCTGTTCTTAAATTAATTCTCTAAGATGTTTTATTACAGAAACATGCAAAATATGCCAAGTAGAGAGACTAGTGTATTAAATGCTCATGAACTCATTATCTAGGATTCACAATTCACACTTTATGGTCAACCTTGCTTATTGCTGCCGCCAACCTTTTCTCACCGCTCCCCCACTGGAATATTTTAAAGCTCATTCTAGACCTCATATTTTAACTACAAATATTTTACTAAGTATTTCTTGAAGATGAAGCTTATTTTTATTTATTTATTTATTTATTTATTTATTTATTTATTTATTTATTTATGTTTATCCTCACGTGTGGATGTTTTTATTGATATTTTTAGAGAGAAAAGATGGGAGAGAGAGGGAGGGAGGGCTACATTGATGTGAAAGAGAAACATTGATCAGTTACCTCCTGTATTGGCCCCAGCCAGGGATCGAACCCACCACCTGGGTGTGTGTCCTGAGCTGGAATCGAACCTACAACCTTTTTGGTATATGGTGTGGTGCTTTAAACAGCAGAGTGACCGGGCCAGGGCAAGATAAAGCTTATTTTAAAAACATAACCACAATACCAGCATGATTCTTAAAAACAAAGATAATTTTTTAAAATCTTGAAATATTCAGTCAAAGTTCAAATTTCCACACAATTGTTTCATAAACTTTTTTAAGTGTTTGCTATATTAGGAGCCACACAAATCGATGTATTTATTGTGCTTGGTTGATGTGTCTATGAAGTCTTTGAATCTTGCTCATAAAAAGTTTTTTAAAACATAGGTTTGCTGCAAGTGAATGCAAAATAATTTTTGTTTTGCTAAACTTAATGGCAGTTCTTACCCTAGAAATACTGCGAATGCTATGGCCTCAAATAAACAATCAATAAGTTCAATCATAACCTTGGAATTCAGAGAATCACTCTTTTTGAGGGAGGATGCTGACCGTCCTATGTTGTCTGGAGCCGAGGCCGCCTGCTCTGAAAGGTTGACACTCTCCCCATTGAACATGTGTAAAATGCTCTCTCGCCTTGCCTTGCTTCTTTGGGTTCTTTCTTTGGCTCGCTCTCTTTTTTTCTACTTTTCCTTCTTTAATTAAATGCTCATGTTTGGGATACTCTCGGCAGTTTTCTCTTTATAAGGGCAATGTTGGAAAAAGGTGCATATTTAGAAAATTTAGGCCTTGGAGCAAACTTTTAACAAACAAGCTGCATAAAAAAAAAAAAAAAAATTCTGTGGCTCTCAAAAGAGAGCTAAAAAAGCGACCCCCAAATTGCTCCCAACCAGGCTTCAGTGAACCTCATTAGAGCTGGACGGGCCAAAAGGTGAAACACTGGCTGGGCCAACACAAACCTCTAACAAGCCCTGTACTCTTCCCTCCTTCACCACGTACAATGAAATACTCATGTATGTGTGTGAGCACATATGTTTGTTCACTCACGCGGCAAAACCTGAAACACTGCTCCTGCCAAGGGCGGAAAATAATGCTTATCTTCCCTGTCTAATAGATACTTAAGAAACTATCTAATACAAATGTTTATAGTCCTGTATTTCTTGTATTTGTTTATATTCTTTTTAAAAAATATTTTTATTGATTTTAGAGAGGAAGAGAGAGAGAGAAACATCAATGATGAGAGAGAATCATTGATGGGCTGCCTTCTGCACGCCCCACACTGGGGATTGAGCCTGCAACCCGGGCATGTGTCCTGACTGGGAATCGAAGCATGATCTCCTGGTTCATAGGTTGATGCTCAACCACTGAGCCACGCCGGCCAGACCAGGCTGTTTATATTCTTACACATATATAGATATGTAATTATGGCTCACATGAGGGTCAGCTTACGGTATTTTTGTCTGTGTAACTTTGCAGAAGGGACGACCCTATCTGACTTGATATGTTGGATGCCTAGTGGTTGAGTAGGAAGTATTTGATAAAAACTGCTAAAGCCAGTGTGTGTGTGTGTGTGTGTGTGGAGGGGGTGTAAGGGGGGGGGTGTCATCTCATTTTACCTCTGGTCTTGTGATTTCTACCTGCCCACTTAAAAAAATCACACCATTAGAAATAATTCATTTAAAAAATCTAGCTCCTTATTTCTTCCATGATGAGAGAAGTCTGTAGCAATGTTTTCAGTTAGCTGTTTCATTTGGGGCAAATGGCCATGATGGTAATTAGCTTTGGAGTATTGTTTAAACTGCTTAAAATCCTTCTCAGAGTTTAGGCATTCATGCCTATGACTTGGAGGGGACTTACCATTTAAGTTCTGTGTTTTGTCATGCCTGTGAAATGATCCAGGTGAAACCGATTGACTCACAATGATATGCAGCTTTTATTTACTATTTAGAGTATGTCTCATTACACATACATAGCTTTGTAGAGTTTTGAGTAGGAAACTGACAACCTAAAACTGGCGATACTCCGATACAGTTTATATTGTGATTAAATTTTTTTTTTTTAATCTCATTCCCTTCCAAACTGCCTTTCATATTTTAAATGCAGGGGAGAGTCAGTCAAATGCTGCAGACCCTGGTCTTTCTGTGTTTTGAGAAGATGTAGCACAGATTCCATTCAGGGAACTAATTTGGTGAAAAGTGCGTTCATTAAGACACTTACAAATGCTACGGCAGAGAGCTGGTATCTTCCAGGTAGATCCTTCATGTGAAAGCACTCCATTGGTACAACCCTCAGTCTGGGTGCTGCCCCACCCTGTTCCAACTCTAAATAAAGTCTCTTTTGACATTCTTGATAGACAGTAAAACATTCTTGGCCATGGAGCACTTTGTAATAATGAAAATGCTTTTTAAAAACTCCCTGCTTAAAAAAAAATAGGGATAAGAGCTCTATCATCTAAATCTTACAGTTTGAGTCACTTCTTTGTGAAGTTTCACAATTGCAGTGCTTTCACTTTTTTATTTTAGTGCACATCGTACATTTATACTTCGTCCAACTTTTCTCAGATACAGGATTATTGAATTTTAAAATTCTTATGGGAGCTCAGTGCCATAATAACCCAGTCCTCTGCCTCCTATCCCTACGTGGGGGGTTATTACTCATTTAGGGAGCTTGGCACAGGAGGGAACCCGGAGATGCCAGGGACCACGTCTATCTGTGTGTGACAGGGCACGTGCAGAGGAGGTGACGGGAGGCAGGGGAAAGCCCAGCTCTCAGCGGCCAGTTGGTCACTCATGGGCACCTTGGTTTGGTCTCTGAGGTGTCAGGTGGATTTCTCGTGGCTGTGATGAGCATCTACAGAGCCAGGGCTTTGAAAAGCAGTGTTTTGTTGTTGTTGGATGGCAGCTTTGAGAGCTCTGAAGCGTGAGTGCATACCGTTCGCTTGCTCGAAAGCAGTGGCTGGCAACGTTATTTGTGTGTCAATGAGAAAAACACACAAAGGTTTTCCTCTGTCTGTCTGCTTCTCTTGAGTTTGGAGAAATATGTTATCTATCGCCCAGGACAGAGCAGCAAATCTGCCCTCCTGTTTTACCAGCTTGTGACTCAGGGTGGGAAGATTGCTGCGGGCTACCCGCAAACATGCAGCACCCTAGGTTCCTCCTGCTCCCAGCCAGCAGCGGGGGATCCGTCACACATAGGCCCTCTGTCAGTGTTATAAATCAGAGGATGAAAGCGGGAAGGCTCCGGCACAGTCAAACCTCTGCCCTCAATGACTGGGCTCCGCAAGGCCCAATGGTCTCCCAGATAAAGGCTGCCCCTTCCAACTCCTCCCCCCCGCCATGTTGGGAGGAGTCTGTTCTGGATCAAAAGCTCTGACAGTTTCACCAACTTCTGATGGTTGATTTTTTTTTTTTAAATATATGCTGCAGAGCCACAGTCATAAAGGACAATTCTAAATGTCATGTGTTATTATTATGAATACCGTGGTTCCTTGGGATGGGACGGAGGATTCTTAGGAAGGGGGCCTGGTGTAGACACTGCAATAGAAGATATATCAACGCTATTTGGAAAGAAAGCACTTTATTTAGCCTGTGGAGCTCCACCGGAGGAAATGCGGTCGAGTTTTATTGTCCCCGTTTTCTGGAGAAGAAAGCTGCAGAGGAAGATTTAAAGATTGCACCTTAATTCTCTAGTTCTGCCACATAGAATCGTTCTATGTACTCACTTAGCAAAGTATTTGTGGAGGGCCTAGTGTGTGCCAGGCATTGTGCCAGGTGTTGGGGACACAGCAGAGGACCAAGGATCTAGTGCCACTGCCCTCAGGACCCTGACATGCCGGGGGGGGGGGGGGGGAGGGGGCATGGAAAATAAACCATGAGCACGTGACAAGTGGTGGGTGGGGCCTGGCATCGTCTTATGCAGATGCTGGCCCTGTTCTCTCCATGGTGTCGAAGTTTGGCAACGTGAGGCTTCTATAAAGTAGCTGCTTAGCCAGAACAACATGGAAGGTTTCAAATGGGTTTTGAGGATTAAAAACACATGATATAGGCTCTTAAAAGGTTAAACCTCCGTTTTCAGAAAAATTTACCGATGTGGGCTCAGTCCTGTTTGGGATAGGGTAAATGTAACATTGTCAGAATTAGCTTGTATTAAGCCATGGTTTCGATTTTGAAAAGGACACTGAAATTTTTGCATGATAGACAAGCTATGGCTGTATTTAAGAAAATTAATATGATGAATGGGTTTATTCTATTAAGAACTAATATTTATTTAGTGCTTTTGGCACAGCAGGCCCTGTTCTAGGTGCTTAACATTCAGTCCCCATATTATCCCCCTGAAGAAGATAAATTTATTGTCCACATTGTACCAGTGAGTGAGCTGAGCCTGAGAGAGGTAAACAGCCGTCTGACACCAAACACTGGCTCCGGAGACTGTGTCCTCAGCCAGGGCCGCGCGTAGTGGCATCATAGTTCCAGTCTGTCAATTCAGTCCACCGCTCCAGCCTACAGTAACGAGATTTTATAGGCACAAAGCAAAGGCTGACATTGTGGAATTGGTAGCTGACCAGATAGATTTTTTAAACTGAGTGGGAGCTTGTTTTAAGTTTAACTAACAAAATTGAACTTGCTGGCTTGAGATGGCATTTTATAAGAACTTATTTTATTAGACCCCATTTTTATTTATCTCACTCCTTATAAACTTACATATTAAAAAATCTATTTCTTGCCGTAACCGGTTTGGCTCAGTGGATAGAGCGTCGGCCTGCAGACTGAAAGGTCCCAGGTTCAATTCCGGTCAAGGGCATGTACCTGGGTTGCAGGCACATCCCCAGTGGGAGGTGTGCAGGAGGTGGCTGGTCAATGTTTCTCTCTCATCGATGTTTCTGACTCTCTATCCCTCTCCCTTCCTCTCTGTAAAAAATCAATAAAATATATTAAAAAAAATCTATTTCTAATAAAAAACAATTGCTTTTAGTTATAGAAAACTAAAAATATACAGAAAAGGTGGAAAGGAGACACCCTCCTGCCCCCATGGTCCAACCGCCCAGAGATAACAGCCGGCAGCCTTATCAGTCATTCTTTTCTAGTTAGAGCTCTGGAGATATATATATATATATAATTTTGTTAATGTTATAATGTGTAATTTACATAGTTTTTCTTATCATTTTTTAAATACTACACAGTAGTGAAGCTTTTGGGTTTCTTTTTTTTCCCCTACATTTTTTATTGATTTCAGAGAGGAGGAGTGAGGGGTAGAGAGAGAGAAACATCAGTGATGAGAGAGAATCACTGATTGGCTGCCTCCTGCATGCCCTGCACTGGAGATGGAGCCTGCAACCTGCACATGTGCCCTGACTGGGAATTGAACTGTGACCTCCTGGCTCAGAGGTCGACGCTCAACCACTGAACCATGCCAGCCCAGCAAGCTTTTGGTGTTCAGATCCAATGTGAAGCATTAGCTTTCTGTCTAGAACATTTAGGCGGGTCAGTAAATGAGGGGGTAAGTACTGCGGCTGTGCCTAGCCCGTGCTGCACCACCAGAGTGACTTCCTCCAACGTGTATGTGAGACCACTTTTTTCCCATTTGGTTTATTGCAGGTGAAAGGCCAGTTATTGTTATTGTTATTATTTTTAATTTGGCGTTGACCTGCTTTCTTTCTCACTTGGCCTTGTGGTACAGAGTTAAGTTCTTTAATGTGGGAGAAGAGTAGAAGGACATTGTGTCATTCAGGAAGCTTTAGTTAATTGATTTCATATTTTGTTTTTACAATAGTTATGTTCTTGCCCACATTTTGGTCTTTCTCCTCTTTTAAAGAACACACACAGCATTGTGCGGGTGCGTGACTGAGTGCTGGCTAGTTTCTCAACCAGGGCCCTGAGTTAAAGATGTCCCGGGGGTTAACAGCTGATGACAGCACTGTAGCCTCTGGTTTCTGCTCTGTGCAGTAGGATGGAGATTTTATGAAAGAGTCATTGGGGGAAACTCTTAGGGGAGGTTTTTTTCTGTGTTTAAATGGATGGAGGACAGCCCACTAATGGGTAGGGAATTTGTCAAAACAAGTCAGGAGGGCTCCCAGCTTGAAGGAGGAACGGGTTGTAATCCCTTTTGGTGGTTGGTTTGTATCTTACCTCGGATCCCCTGGGCATGGACAGAGATGAGCCATCGCTCTCTCTGTCTCTCTCCTGCATTTTAGAATTCTAAGACTGACCCCACAGCTTCGCAGGTGTGAGGTGGGCCTGCTGGAATGCAGGGGTCTTTGCCGCTCACCCTGCACCCTTTCCCAGGAGTGTCCGGGCACCAGTCCTCTTGTCTCCCTTCTGGGTGCCTTTGGGAGGCCCTCCGCGCACCGAGCCTGTGCTCCCAGGCAGGGAGCTTCCTTTTCCTCTGTGATGGTGTTGGTGTCCCTTGCATAGAGAGAAGTATCCGCTTTCAGTACCTACTTAGGAGGGTTTCGTAACAGACATAGCAGGGATCGGTCAGGATTTATGTAACTCAGGTTATCTATTAAAATGTACTCATGTCACCAAAAATATCCATTTATAATGAAAGATGAGCTTAAATGATGAAACCAGTGGTTTCTCAAGTGTACAAACCAGAGCTGTCTCATGTACCATTTTAAGTTACAATTTGCTACTGTGTTCCTTTTCGATTCGTTGCCCCCCCGCCTCCCCCCCCCGCCCCGTGGATATTAAAACGTTCCCCTTAGCAGTTTAAATGAATGCAATTAGGATCAGCAATTGCTTTTCTGTCTTACCAAGGGGGAGTGTCCTGTTATGACTAATGGTAAGATTATGAATTGGTTGTAGTCTCCAGACAGGTATGCGTTTAACCAGGTAAAGTAAAAGGAACGGACCCAACTCTGTTGTAAATCAGGGGGATTGAAACACTCGTAGGAACGGCCCCTCCTCCCAGGGGACTGAGCGTCACTGAGTACTTCGTAAGGGATCTTGGTTGCGTGGTCTTGAAGTTTACTACAGTTTCCCATTTACCACTCAATCAAGGACCCATCGGTCGTGTATCTCCGTTGGAATGCCTCGGTGTTAGTCCGTAAGATAGTGTTGTTTTCATGTCTGTTTACGCCTTAGAAAAAGAGTGGTGTATCTATTGTTGCCAATTACGCTGGCGAGCACAGAGCTTTCCGCGTGCCCGGCGCCCGGCGCTGTCCTAACTGGTTACAGATGTTAACTCATTTATTGCTCACAAACCATGTGAGGCTTAGGTACCATAATCCACATTGTATAGCTGAGGAGACCCAGGCACAGAGAGGTTAAATAAGTTCCCCAAGGACACACAGCAAGGAAAGGATGGAGCCAGGATGCAGATGTTCAAACCCAGTTATTCTGCTTCTTTGGAGCAGTGGCTTATCACTACCCTTTGCCCCTCGGTGGCATGATTAGGTATTTTCATGTCTATGGCATGGTTAGGTATCATAGTGGGTTATTATTAAGAATATAAATAAAAGCCTCTATAAGGCCTGGCCCAATAGAACTAGACCAGCTCATTAAAATGCTACACAATCCCCCCTCCTTTTCCTTTATTTTCCTCTGGTAGTAGATTGGGGGATGAGAACTTCAAAGACATTGCAGGTGCCTTCTTAATCTGAAGTATTTTGATGCTTGTGGAAAAGTGAGATGATTTAATTTCATCTATAATTGCATGAGGAATTATAAATTATGCTTTCTAAAGTACCTATGACACTAAACCACAAAATGAACAGATAAAACTGATTTGTTCTCTGACAAATCAAGATGGATGGCGGTGTTTTCATTACCAGCGCCGGGGGCGAGAGGAGCAGCTGAGTGCGCTCCAGCCCCACGTGGGCTCCCACGCACGCTCCCAGGGCACCCCCAGGTGAGTTACAACCTGCACTGACACTCTTAAAACGCTGCCACGCGAAGCTCCGCTCCCGTGGAACTTCTGAAGCCGGGGGATGCAGATGTAGCTTCTAATACAGCGATGGCGAACCTTTTGAGCTCGGCGTGTCAGCATTTTGAAAAACCCTAACTTAACTCTGGTGCCGTGTCACATAGAGAAATTTTTTGATCTTTGCAACCACAGTAAAACAAAGACTTAGATTTTTGATATTTATTTTATATATTTAAATGCCATTTAACAAAGAAAAATCAACCCAAAAAATGAGTTCGTGTGTCACCTCTGACACGCGTGTCATAGGTTCGCCATCACTGTTAATAGGACTTCTTTCCGAGGCAGGTCCTTTTCCGAAATCAGCGGTTCAATCCCATGGGGAGAAGGACACTTTCAGGGCATGGCGGAGGGGGCGGGGGCGGGGGCAGCATTTAGAAATTCTCTCTTCAGGGCATTGCATGGTCTCCTGGAAGGCTTGTGCTGGCTTTTGCTGGAGGGAACCTGATTCATGGTAAGACTGAGCTAGTTCTTCCCGCGGGACTAGAACCAGCTGCAGGACTGTGGGGCGGAAGGCTGCGCGCAGCACTGGGACCCGGTGAGGGGAAGCGCTTCTGGAAGGACCTGTGTCCCACGCTGCCACAGTCATGTGCTTGTCCTGAGTTTTAAAAAGGCTTTGGAATATGTGGAACCAAAGTAGTTCTGTTTGCAGCCCTGGGGATTCTGGGGAAGCGAGAGTGCCGTCCTGTGTGAGGGACGATTGGTGATGGGTTGGTAGCTGGCGGCCTTGGTTTTTCTGGGCAGTGGCAGATTTTTCACCTAATTTGGCAGAATCCCTCCCCGGGTCCCCTGGGTGACCCTCCACAGCTGATGAGTGCCGGTGGGGAGGGACGGGGGTGAAGATCAGGTCTCTTTGGGTCAAGTTGAAAAGCAGAACTCCATTAGGCAGGTAGTGGTCTGTTTCGCCTCAGACTCCAGCCTGATCCGTTCAGACCACAGGAGGGGCCATCCTCGAGAGCAGGACATGTACTCGATGCTTTAGGTGATGTTCTCTTCTCAGGTCCATTCTCCATCCTGTGCAGCAGCGAGTTGGTGGAAAACGACTATCCAGTTTGAAAGTTAGAATTTATTAATTCTAACAACAAGTAGTATTGTCAACATTGAGGATGTAGAAGGAAACCAAGCTAAAATTTGGAAGTAAAGGTCACTGATAGACAGTTGTACATTAGTATTTTAAAAACATATATATTTAATTCCCAACATAACAAAAATAAATGGTTGAAAGTGTGTTGATTTGCTGGTTTCTTTTCTCTAAGGCACTGTTGGGAGTGGCTCCTGGTGAACGGTTGATTGTCTTGGCTTAGCTCATCTGTCAGATCAGCTGAGAGCTGTTTAATGGGGCGTAATGGCTTGATCTCCAATTCTGTGTCTTCTAGAATTTTCTCCTCATTGAGGACAGGAGAGTAGAGTGCGGTGGTTAGGTGTGTGGACTTAGGAGTCTGACTGCTGGGCTTCTAAAAAAAAATATTGATTGATTTTAGAGAGAGAGAGGGAGAAGGGAGAGAGAGAAAAACACTGATTTGTTGTTCCACCTGTTTCTGCATCCACTGATTGATTCTTGTATGTGCCCTGACCCGGGATTGGACCCACAACCTTGGTGTACAGGGATGATGCTCTAACCGATTGAACTACCCGGCCAGGGCTGAATGCTGGGCTTTTAATTTGGTGCTATGACTTTCCAGCTCTGTGACTCTCTGCCTCAGTTTCCTCAATATACAATAGCGGTAACAATACCTTCCAGGATTGTTAGAAAGATTCAATAAAACAAGCCATGTGAAGTGTAGTATACAGGGTAAAGGCTGGGTACACCTTGGTTACTATTACAAGTACTAGTGTTATTACTTTGCAATGCAGAAGCCAGATAGGTTAATTTCTTTTGTTTTCTGTAGCTTTCAATGAAAATCAATCCCTCATTCTGAAACACTGGATGAGAATTGCCAGTATTGTTTCCTTAATCTCTTTAATTTCTTATGTAATAAGAACAGATCCTCTGACATTCATGTCTTTTGATCAACAAAATCCTATTCCATGGCAAAGAAAAGAGTCAACTCCCTTTTTGTGGACAAAGTATTCTGTAATACATCGCCTTTTACCCTGCCCCCCCCCCCCCAAGCAGTTCACGCATATTTATATATTTTATTTATTTATAAAGTTACTATACTGCAACTTTCCTCCCAAATTATCTGATTGAAATTGTGTATTTTTAAAAATGCCATCGTTTTTATTAATAACAAATGGAAATGTTTGCCGCCGGCTTTGCAATCAAATGAGCAGCTAGTGTTTTAGTCAGATGACAACTATTTTGCATCAGTTCCATCCTCTCCTCTCGTGGGTTCTCCGTACCCAGTTACTTTCGTACAAGCGGGACTGGACCGCAGCGAAGCCATCTGAGTTAGCACACCTTTCACAGCTGCGCTGAAACCCAGTCAGTGTTCCCTCCCATTCCCCCTCCGACATAGTTGCTTCTGTCTTTTCTCTTCTGAGTGATCCCTCTGTGGACCTATCTCACCAAGAGTGGGGGACTGTGGAGTGGAAGGGATGTAAATGTTTTCCCTCGGGGAACATGTTGCCAGTAGGTATTTGTGTCCCGGAAAATTTGAATGTAACGTCTATCACCTTTGAATCCTGGCCCCTCCTTTTCCCTCTCCTTCCTGGTGCATCTCACAGGAGACAGGTTTGCCATGAGATCCTGTTGCTTTGCACACTTTTACCTGGGCTCAATGATCGTGGCCTATAAGAGGGTAAAATAGTGACATTTGTGTGACTAAAGAGTCTGATAGATAAAGACATTAGGTTATGTTATGTTATGTTATGTTATGTTATGTTATGTTATGTTATGTTATATTCAGTTACGTTGTTGCATCATGCAGTCAGCTTGTGACCAGGGCAATAAGAAAGGAAAAAGTGGAAACTCCAAAGTGACAGTTTTCATTTATCCTGATTTATCCACTTCTTTTCCTTCACCCTGCAGTCTTTTCCATCCTCACTCTTTCTCTCCCTGCTCTTTGTATTTGAAATAGTTCTGTCTCCCCATCCCTGCCCTTTATTGAGCAATATTCTATCCATAAAAAAAGAAAACTAGGCCTGGATTACCTGTGGGAAAACACAGCATTGGAAGACCTGGTTCTTGCCTGCTAGTACCTGTGTGGTCCCACTGTGTTTTTGTGTGTTTATTTTAATATTAGAATTCCCAACTGAAAGCTAATAATACTCTAAGGAAAGTATAATTACGAAGGTAAATCGGTATCAAAAATTGCATGGTGTACCTCGAAGTCAAATATAATTATTAGTGGACAGTCTATTTGATAATTACCCATTCATAGACTTGTACATAAAGGAGTGTTTTTAAAATTGTGTATTTTTAAAATTTATTTATTTCCCCACAAATGGTCATCCAGGAGATCATAGGCAAAACAACCCAGTTTGGTGTAAAAGAATAACGGCACCTATATGGAAGTAACTGAAACCCACTGAAATAGAAATAGAATGTTCCTTCTGCCAAATATTATAGTGTGACGGCTGCCAGGTCGCGGTGCCCACTCCCTTCTGGGTCCAGTTGTCCTATTTTTAACCTTCCCAAGGACTCACCCTGCCCAGGCCAGGCCATCTGACAGCCACCTCTACGCTGTGACCATTCACAGTGCAGGGGCAGTGGGGATGCTATCTGTTGGCAGGTGGGGCTGGAGCAGGGAGTGTGCTGGGCCTGGAGGCTCCCTCAGAGGCCTGGTGGAGTAGGATGAAGCATCGTGTTAAGAGGAAGAGCTAGCCTGTCTGACTCAGTGGTTGAGTGTCGACCTAGGAACCAGGAGGTCGTGATTCGATTCCAGGTCAGGGCATATGCCTGGGTTGTGGGCTTGATCCCAGTGTGGGGTGTGCAGGAGGCAGCCAATCAATGATTCTCTCTCATCATTGACTAGAGGCCTGGTGCATGAATTCGTGGATGGGTGGGGTCCAGCTAGCCTGCCCTGATGGGGGCTGATTGGGCCGGGCCAGCTGGGGGAGGGGACGTGGGAGGTTGGCCACCTGCCCCGCCCCCCAATTAGGGCCTGATTGGGGCCAGGCTGGTTGGGGGGAGAGGCATCAGAGGTCAGCCGGCCCTGCCTCCAATGGGGGGGTGCAGTCGGGGGCAGAGCTTGCTGGGGCCGGGCCACGGGAGGTTGGCCGCTGTAGTGCATGTCACAGTGACCAGTTGTTCTGGTCGTTCCAGTCACTTGCTTGGCATATATATATATATATATATATATATATATATATATATATATATATATATGTTTATATCTCTCTCCCTACCTCTCTGAAATTGTTAAAAATATATTTTAAAAAAAGAAAGAAAAAGAAGAATAGCTGGACCAGCTCAGAGCGCAGTGCAAGCACCACAGGTCTAGTCTCTAATCACCAAGGTTTGCAAGGCCACAGAGGGTGCTGAGCCGCTGGGCACCCAGCAAACACAATCTTGTTGGTGGGTGTGAGGGATTCATTCATTTAATCAAAATTCTCATGAATGAAGTATTCACCTTCCTATCAAATTAAATAGCTTATTTATGGG